>NW_008600933.1:0-21476 GCF_000691845.1 Merops nubicus
CTTTTTACACGGAACCAGGACATGGAGGATACAGAGAAGGTGGAGTTCTTTGCTTCAGTCTTTACTACTAACAGCAGCCTTCAGGAATCCCAGTCCATGGAGGAAGGAGAGAAAGTCTGGAGGAAAGAAGATTCTCCCTTGGTCAAGGAGAATTGGGTCAGAGATCATTTAGGCAAACTGGACACCCACAAATCCATGGGCTCTGATGGGATGCACCCACAAGTGCAAAGGTGATGGTACAGCTCATTCTGGAGGTCAGCTCTAAACATGTGGAGGAAAAGAAGGTTATGAGGAGTGGTCAGCATGGATTCAGCAAGGGGAAATCATGCTTGACCAATATGATAGCTTTTTCCAATGGCATGAGTGGCCGGGTAGATGAAGCGAGAGCAGTGGGTGTTGTCTCCTTTGACTTCAGCAAGATTTTGACAGTGTCTCCCATAACATCCTCATAGGTAAGCTTAGGAAGTATGTGTTTGATGAGTGGATAGTGAGGTGAATTGAGAACTGGCTGAATGACAGCACTCAGAGGGTTGTGATCAGTCATGCAGTCTGGTTGGAGACCTGTAGCTAGTAGTGTTCCCCAGGGGTCAGTACGGGGTTAGGTCTTGTTCAACATGTTCATCAGTGACCTGGATGAAGAGATGGAGTGTACCTTCGGTGAGTTTGCTGATGATACAAAACTGGGAGGAGTGGCTGACACACCAGAAGGCTGTGCTGCCATTCAACAAGACCTGGGCAGGCTGAAAAGTCTGATGGAGGGTGATCTAATAAAGTTCACTAAGAGCAAGTGTAGAGTCCTGCACCTGGGGAAGAATAATCCCTTGTACCAGTACAGGTTAGGGGTTGCCATACTGGAAAGCAACTTTGAAGAAAAGGACCAGAGACGTCTTCCAAACCCTACCATTCTGTGATTCTGTGCATCTTCCTTCATCAGCCCCTCAGGCATCAGGAATTTCTCATCGCTGCACAGCAGAAGCCTGAATTGGTCTCTGCTGTTATTGCCTTGCTCTTCCAGCAAACATCAGAATGTTATGACCCATAAGTTCTTATGTGGCCCACCATCAATCTCCTGTTACCTTCTATCAGTGACAAGTGGGGTTCCTCAAGGGTCTGTTCTGGGTCCAGGGCTGTTAAACATCTTTGTCAGCAACACGGATGGTGGCATTGAGCGCACCCTCAGCAAGTTTGCCAATGACATTAAGCTGTGTGGTGAGGTCGACTCACTTGAGGGAAGGGAGGCCATCCAGGGGGACCTTGACAGGCTTGAGAAATGGGCCAGTGCAAACTCCATGAGGTTCAACCAATCAAAATGCAAGGCCCTACACCTGGGATGGGCCAACCTGGGGCACAATTACAAACTGTATACAGACCTGGTTGAGAGGAGCCCTGAAGAGCAGGGGATGTTGATTGATAAGAAGCTCTACATGAGCCAGCAGTGTGCTCATGCAGTCCAGAAGGCCTTCTGTATCATGGGATGCATGATACAAGAAGCGTGTGGCCAGCAATTATGTTGTTGTGTTACCTAGTAGCCCAGTTCAGAAAAGGAACACATTTAAATAGCTAATTAAATTAGTGATTAAGTGTAATGAATTTTCAGAGTAAAGATTAAAGATCAAATGTTTTCAACAAAGTATTAATACTGACATTGGTACTGGTACTTCATGCACATGACTAGAATATTGATGGGCTTGAAAGTGCTTCATAATACATTTTGAAAACCAAATGTTACAACTGCAAGACAGGAACTTACTTCACAGGGTGATAGATAATCTGCCCATACCTACATATGAATTTGGAGATTGTGCAGGAGAGCAAGAAAGAAAGAGAAAGGTCACTTTGGGGAGGAAAGGTTTTATTTAAAACCTAAGGTGTACTGGAGAGCATTAAACTATAAGCTACAACTTTTCTGTTGATTAAATTAAAAAGTCACTAGACTGATCTTTAATTTAAAAAAGGAATTTTAGTGAAGTTGAAAATGAAAATGTCAGAGAAATGTATGTACACATCAGGACTGCTATGTTTTTTTGTTTTATCCTTAGTAGAAAGTGAAGCTTCAAACAGACAGATCCCAACAATATCCATTACAGAGAGATTTCAGTTGAAGATGAAAAAAAAATTGTGCCTAAGGCATATCATCCCCACTCCTTTACTGGTGCATCTTCAGTAACAATCCTTTGAAAATATTAGGACTGCAGGTAAATGACTAATGAGGCTCTAGCCTGAGGCAGAGCTAACAGAATAGGACATAAGAAACTACAGCACACAATATAAAAAATTGCTGGATGTGACAGACAACGATGTGAAAAATCTGACCACGTTAAGGCTCAGACTGTGAAGGATGTCTGGATTTCACAAGTAGTAAAGGGACAGTTATGGGTGAAGGAGCTGGACTTCACAGACATCTGAGGGGAGAACTGAGCACCTTTTAAAATGTATGGTCTTCCAAGACCAGCAGTACATGTGCAACCACATCAGCAGTACCAAGACTACCTCCATAGTAGTATCAAAACATCAGATGTGAGCATCGAAATAGAAAAACTGGGACCAATGGGGAAAAAGTAATTATTACAAGGTTGTTTACCTGAGAGGAGGTGGGAATGGAGAAAGGGAAGTATAAAGAAAGGGAAAAGGTGGGTTAAGAAACAGAAAAAGGGACAATAAGATGTGCAATCAGTGCTGGAGGATGGGGTAACTGCCAAGCAGCCTTGTGCTTGCCACTGCAATCAGACTCAGAGCAGTAAACCAAACCCATTTTTCTGTTCTTGCCACAGGAGTGCATCTGGGTCATGAGGAGGGAAGATGGAGAGAAAGAGGGGAGGCAGCATGTTTACCTTGGTGGTGAAGGAGCCCCTAGAAGAGAAATTGAGCATCCTGGTCACACCATGTCAGTGCTCATCCATTGCAGCCTGGCATCTACCAACAACTTTCTAATACAGAGTACTAAGTTCAGAAGTGAAAGCAATAAATGCATATATTATTTAATAACTTACCTCAGTTGGGTTTGGGGATTTAACTGTGTGAGATTCTCACACGTCAACTGCCCTACTTTCAATGAAATTATTCCTTAATAGATAAACAAAATTACTTAAGGTATATATTCACATATTTCTGACCCAATGGCCACATTGTAAGTGTAGTGTCAAGTGAGTTAGTGATCCTAAAATACATTTTTAGTCAATGGAGAACAGGACTTTTTAGTTTAGCTGTCAAACATGTCAGTGTGTCTCAGGAGTGTAGAGAGACAATCACACAGGTAGACCAACAATGACTTTAAAAGCCAATATTCAATAACTTAAACTGAAGAATTTTATTTAATCCAGATATGTTTATTTCTTAATAAAACAATAATGACCACACTAGATTTACAAATGTACTTACAGCCCTACAATTATATACAGGGTCATACAGTCATACAGAAAAGTACCCAGGAAATGAAAAGCTGATCACCAACTGAAGCCCCTGACTGCTTTGTCTCCAGGACCTTACCTACCAGCTGCATGGTTCAATTCCTAAACAAGTTTATGACCATAATATCAGTGATTCTGAACCTGTAGAATGACCAGAAACATGAAGACAAAATCCTATGACTACTGTTTTCTAAAATAAAGCTTTTGTCCATGTGAGTCTACAGAACTCCTAGTCTGTGCTTCTCCTAGGAAAGAACAGCTACTGTCCCAGTCTTAAGTATGTTGCATTTGTCCTTATAAGGAAGTTATAGCAACATAAATGAAAAGCAGCACCAGCTGAGTCTAAGTGATAAATCTGGAAAACTTCTACCTACAGTTGCATTTTATAACTAACTTCAGAAACAGCAATGCAACTCTATGACTCCTCTAGTTGCTGGGACAAAAAGAAAAAAGTGTATATGTTTATTTACGGCTCTAGAATACCTGTTTTCAGAAATAACCTTATATTATTCAAACATTATATGTATCTTTTTAAAAAGATTACATAGGATGATCACGTCTTATTACTTTCATTTTCTTCTCTTTGTACTTAAATTGTAGGATTTAAAAGAGAAACCATAAACACGTATATCATTTATGCTTAAAAATAAATAACATTCTTTAATACAAAATAACCCATACATTTTATACAGCAATGAAAATTCCTACCAAGAAATAACTTTTTTAAAGAGAGGATGGTGAAGGCGTTTTACGTATTTCAAGGACAAGCAATAGCTGTAACAAACTTAGTTATATTAATTCCTGCATTTCCACATTGATTTGTTGCCAGACTTGCACTATTTACAAGAAAATAAATATTTATTGCTGTACCTGAAATAAATGTTCAGTGCTATTGCTAACAGGATAGAGTAATTGAGAGAAAAGAAGTGCATTGATTTTAGTCTCATGTTTCCAACTGAATTAATGTCTTTCTTGACTAGCAGCAAGAATAAGGATATGTTTTTCCTACCTCAAATATAACCATCTCAAAATTCAGACAGCAGTGCCGAGTACTTAAGCATGAACTCAGATAGGCTTATTATCAATAACTTGCTGATGTATGGGATTTTAAAGTGCACTTTGCTTTTCAAAGTGGTGTAAAGTGCCTAGAAGTGGTATGTAAGGTGGTATTCTCAAGATCATAAGAAGAATTTTTTTTCCAACTAGGACAAGCTAGCTATTAGGTAAGTCAGACAGCAAATCAGTTTCAGATCTAAAACTGGCTTGACTAAAGGCACCTGTGGTTTATTACTCGTGTTTGAACTGTTCTCAGATGGACAATCATAATCATCTTTCACTGTTCCAAAGCTTCCTCTTATTACTTGTTGTTTTATGTGATTAAAAGCCAATCACCACTACAAACACAAGGACCTGGACAGAAGCAAAGAGCCAGGGCCACCCCAATAACCTACACAGAGATCCAACTCCCACTCCAGGCTACTCTGTGTCTCAGGGGAGCCTCAGCCCTGGGGCCACAGGACACCCCCCACCGGGAGTCAGTGGGGGCAACTCTCCAGTCACCTCACAGACCGAGGAATGTCCCTGCCCAGGGGTACAGGGCTCATTTTGCCTTTAAGAGGAATAGCATTTGGGAATTGTGCAAGTGTGATTATGGGAAGAAAGATTAAAGGTGGGAAAAGGGAAGGGTCAAGATAGTTCATGGAAGACTGGACACGCAAAGAGAGAGGTGTAAGGGAATGAAATGATCCTTGGTCATTATGCTTGCCTGGACATGCCTTGCATCTCACCAGCACAGTCTGCCCTGTCTCCTCCTCAACTCCCTTCCAACCTTCCTGGGCAGAGTGACTGTCTGTTTGGGGCTTGGCGTGGTTTGTGCTGTTTTCTGCCTGTGTCAGTCTGTGTGCATATACCTCTACCTGTGTAGAAGTGCCTGCATGATAGACAGGTGCTGTACCTCACTTCTGGCTGCACCTGGGAGCTGCAGCTGTCTTGCACCTACCAAGCTACCAGATTTACCCAACCCTATAGTTAATGATGGCTAAAATTCATTTATAATGATATTTAAACACGTTATCAAAATCTTGTCAAATATTTTTGAATAATAGCAGAGTTTTCAAAGTCTTTTACACAATCTTTTATTTAACATTTATTTTAAATAATTTGATTGTCAGTGTTCCAATTCTGCACTGCAGGTCTGCTCACCTGGGTTTGAAATTTTGTACATGCTATGCAATGTTAGCTCATGATGGCTAAAGGGGAGTGTGTCAAAAGAAGAAATAAGATCAAAAAACTGTCAATGGAATTCCTTATATGGCTACGTGGACTCTATTAAAAAAGAGCTATTCCATTTAAATTTTAAAAATATTTGTGATTCAAAATGAAAAGCTTGTAGATTTGTGGAAATGTATGATGACTTTTGGAAAAACTAAACATTTGGGTACGAAATATAAATTCTATATATGTTACATTATTGCATAATAAATATTTTTAAAGAAGATTTCAGAAACTTTGTTTTCGGTCATTTTGAAAAATAGTTATATGAAGCAAAACTCAAGTCACGATTAATTTTTAAATATTCTATCTGCTAATGTTCTCTTTCAGGCTAAAGACCTCAATATGCAACAGACTCTAAGCACTGACCCACAAAATAATGGAAATCTCACAATCATTTGATAATTTCCTGTAGCAATGCAAGCTGTACAACAAAATTACTGTCTCACAGAAGTTACAGAAGTCACCACTGGAACCACTTTTATGGTTAAGAAAAAGTGGATTTTACCTTCGGAATTAGTGAGATAGGTCTTCCAAAGAGTTCTATAAACCACAGCAGTTTTTTCCTGAGTCATATTTTACTTCTGTACTAACAGAAAGTGGTTATTCAAGGACAAGGCCTAGCACTATAACATACTGAAATGAAGTCTTTTGCACTGTGTTGTCACTCTCAGTGGTGATTTCCCCACCTACTCCAAAAGTTGCAAAGACAGACCTACGGCAATTCAGGCTAGGCACAAAAACCAACACAGAGGAGAAAGTTAGTCTTCTATAAACTAACAACTGCTGTTTCTTTCTTCATTTAAAAAAAAAATTCCAATACATACAAACTCAATAGTTTTGTTATCTTCATCTTGATAATGAATAACCCATACAGTTCTTGTTCTCTAACATATTGTTCTCTCCAATGTGCTATACCCCACTGGCTTGTATAGACGCATGCCTGCACACACACGTCGTTTGTACACATATTAGGCACAGGACTGGTTTAAGCTGAAAAGCTAAATCTAATTAGGAAACAGAAATTAAATATTCTTCCTCCTAAGTCCCTTGACAGGTCTGATTTAATAGTTTAAGAACATGCCACATTAGGGATTGTGTTGCCACCACTTATCATTTCTATTAATTGTGTGTTGGTCAAACCTGCATTAAGCAGAAGATTGCAGTAAGCACCAGCAGCTGCAGCACTACGGTTTCTAGTGGAGGGTGAGCTAAGGACTAAGGATATGTAAAGGACTTAAGAGTGTGCTGGAAAGAACACAGATCTGTAATCTAATAATTATGGTATCCATGTTTAGGTTCTAGTTCCTATCTCAAGGATTTTTTGATTAATTCACTGAAAGTTTGATATATAATTAATTAGTCCTATGATCAGGGATTGGAAACCTCAGTTTCAGGGTCCTTATGTGAATGTTATAATTATAAACTAAAATTGTATTTCTTCTTTCTTGTACCCTTTACGGCCTGCTGAAATTGGAACACTGCAGAGTGGCAAAGCTTCAGAAGGAGCAGAATGTGTCTCCACTTTGGCCACTGAGAGGCCATAAAATCAGGTTCCCAGGAAGTAAGAAGTTTAAGTTTTGACAGCCTTAAGCAGATGAAGAAAGAGACTGGATTTCCCACTGCAGTATATTAATCCCCAGCAGGCAGCTAAATTTGACACAACTGCTTGCTCTCTGGGACAGGGGAATGGGAAAGGAAGAGTAAAAGCAAGAAAACCTGGATGTGGAGATAAACATTGCTTAAGAAGTGAAGGAACAGTGAAAGAAGAGATAAAGAAAACAAAACTACTGATGCAAATGCAATCACTGACTACCTCCCACAGGCAGACTGATGCTCAGCCAGATCGTGAGCAAAAGATGGCTAACATCCCTAAACCCCACTGCACTCCATTTCATTGCTAAACATAATGTTATATGGTATGCAATATCTCTTTGAATAGTTCAAGTCATCTGCCTGCTTATGTTCCTTCCTAGCCTCTTGAGCACATCCCAATCTGTTCCCCAGGGGACAGGATGAGAAACAGAGATGGCCCTGACGCTGTACGCATTCTTCAACGGGAGCTAAAATACCCGGGCTATCAACGCTGCTTTAGCCGTGTATCTAACACAGCACCACATGAGCTGCTAGGAAGCAATTTAACTCCATCCCAGCCAGACCCAGTACACCCAGAGAAAAAGCTCAGACAGAGCTTGTAGGCAGAATGTAGGATGGAAAAAAAACAAAAACAAACTACCTTCTCCCTTTGCAGGAAGAGAATACTCCTGTAACAAGACCGTAGATGTCCAACACATCAACAGAGGGTTCTGCGAAAAACAGATGAGTGAATGCCAAGAGACTAAATGTGCAGCCTTTCAGGTCTCCATATTTTGGATATCTGTATTGCTTTTGGCTACATTTTTTATCCTGTTAGCCCCCTCATATACAAGAGAACTGGTATCTAGCATAAATGTGTGAAAATCAAAAACTGAAACAGCAAATCCTTCAGCTGACTTTATACATAAATGACTAACAAAGCATCAGTGACTGTAACTATAAAACTTCCCTCTGAACTTTTCCCATGTTTTACTGCAGCCTTTGCAAGAGTTCTGCTTAGAGAAATAATGACAACTGAACCAGGGAAACAAAGAAGAAATCAAATCCAAAGAGCTATGTACCTGTAAATTTATGTGTCATAATTTGTGAGGAGGGGAGAAGTTCTATAGTTACTGAAGTAGACTGTATCAGCACTTCTTCAGACAATAAACATTAATGATGCCTGAACAACAGAAGATGTGTTTTTTAGTTATGGGATTCATGGGGACTTATTTCCTACTTTGGTATACTCCCACAAACCCTGAAGACCGAAGAGAAACACTGGCTTCGTAGATATGAAGTAGAAAATCTTTTCCAATTGCCCACAAACAAATAATCTTTAAGTGATATTGCATTATTATTAGAAGGAAATATTTTCTCATCTACTTGAAATTAGTTGGCATGTATTTGCTTCAGAAAAAAAATAGTTTTAGAAAAGGATTGTATGAGCCCAGCTGCTGGAAGCATCCATACAAGTACTCTTTGATCACCTGGTACTTCTCATGGAGACATTTGCTTTGAGATTAGTGAGAGTCCAAGGAAACAAAACAACATATTAACCAAAATTGAAAATATATGTTTTAAAGTATTTAAATTTTTGCTACATTTGCATGTCCTCATGTCACAGGAATGTCCACTAACAGATGCCTCCATTTAGAGACATTTTTCATAACTTCACCCTACCTGAGTATGGTAATTTCTTACCGTATTTGTTAAACTTAGTAAGTGAAGAATCACATAACCACAAAGCAAATATTTTAAGAATAAATCACAGAAGAATGTTTATTTTCTCCCCATGAATTGCAAAGAGAATGTTTGCTTTGGTGTGCCTCACCACAGCCTTACATAATATATTGCAGAAACTGTTCATAACATCACTAAGGATACATATTATTTTCTATTCGAGATTCTTGTTCATGTATGCACACATATATAAGTATACACCTAATTAAATTAAATGATGCATCTTTTATGCTCCATAAACATATTTCCTTCAGCTTAAAAATCTTTACTTATTTCAGAATTTGGAAAAAATATTCTAACTTTCCTACACTGTTCCCCACTATTCTTCAATGCACTGGGTAAAAAACAAAGTATCACATTTCTGATCAAAGTTAATATAAGACAGTCTTCTATGAAATTGATAATGCTTAATGTACATGTATCAGAAAAACATATTAAAAATTCACCTTTTGCACTTGAGCTTAAATATACTTAGTTCTAGTCTAAATGTTCATTAACTTACAATCAGAATTGATCATCTGAATTTTCTATCAGAATAAAAATTTAAAATCATCAGCCACACCTGAAAATTCACCCTGTTAGCACAGTCAGTTTACACTATATAGCTCTCCAGAATAGAAACAGATATTTGTATCTCCTTCCTGAAATCTCAAAGGCATACTTCAATCCCAGTCTCACAGCAGTAAACCTACTGTGGGACAGCAGTTTTATACAAATCCCATTTTCAGGGAGGTGCATTGCAGTCAGAAAATAGAAATTTTCATTTTTTAATATCAGTCGTTCCATCTACCCCAGTGTGCTTCCTGAGGTGTAAGGGCAAATTTCTCAAATGGGGGACTTTAATACCTTCACCAAATAAAAGCTCCTACTGACAGATGTTATGCCGCTGCCAGGGATGACAGGCAGGCACTGAGGGCTAGACACACAGAAGCAGTATGGGTGAGGACCTAAGAAAGACTGGAGGTGAAACCAGAAGGCATGACAACTTCCCTGTCAGTAATGAATACATGTCATAATCTCTCACAAAGCATTAAAAGGAAACCCTTACAGTCAGTAATCTGGCTGTAATTAACATCTTGTAAAATCATGAAGTACTATTTTAAAAGTTACTTTTGAGAAGATTATCTACATACCTATTTTTCAAAGGTACCTTCATTACCTTTCTACTGTAATATACAATAGAGACACATATCCTAAGTATATAAAAGTATTTCAATAAACAACAAACATGTGAGTAAAGCTCAGACACTCCTTATATTACAGATCATGTACTGAAGAAGACAGAGACCAAATGACTTGCCCAAGGCTGCACAGGAAATTTGTGATAACTGAATCTATACTTGGCTATACTGCTTTTTCCTACATTGTGAGACCACCTGAAAATTCTTTGAGAGACAGAATGACTTCCTTGGAGACATAGTCTACCTTCTGCCTCTCCAGGCTGCCAGACCTGACCAGCTGCAGGAATCAGTACACCTCCTGGGAGACAAAATGCTTGAGGGATTTGCACTTCCTCCAACTCAGTGAGAGTTGGAAATAATGTGAATTAATGTGAAATAAGGATGCAATCTGTTGGTCAGTGTGTGCACATAACTCTCACAAACAAGGCTGCACATTTTCTAAAATTTGTTTAAAGACTTGATAGCTTTCCTGATATTACTTCCTACCAACTTTCCCTGATAATTTGAAAAGCATAATAATTATATGTTTATATTAACAGAAATATATGATACTTATTTTGAGAAAAAAAAAAAAAATTACAACTTTATAACCTGATACATGAAGCATTTTAAACAGTCATAACACCAACAGTCTTTATTACTGACCATTTGAATTCTGGATACATTTCAGGTTTAAATGAACCAAGATAAGGAAAAACAAAACAAAACACAACACCAGACAATCCCTTATTTCGCAATCCACACTCCAGCTAAAAAGCCCCTGTGACACTAAATAGCTTCCCGATACTTGGAAGAACCATAGGGTGATTTGGGCTGGAAAGGAGCTTAAAGATCATCTAGTTCCAACACCCTGCCATGGGCAAGGGCACCTTCCAACAGACCAGGTTGCTCAAAGCCCCATCCAACCTGGTCTCAAACACTACCAGAGTGGGGCCATCCGCAGCTTCTCTGGGCAACTGTTCCAGTGTCTCACCATCCTCACAGTGAAAAATTTCTTCCTAATAGCTAAACTAAATCTACTCTCTTTTTGTTTGAAACCGTCACCCCTCGTCCTATCACTATACTCCTTGATAAAGAGTGTCTCCCCATCTTTCCTGTATACCCCCTTTCAGTACTGGAAGGCTGCTATAAGGTCCCACTTGAGTCTTCTCTTCACCAGGATGAACAGCCACAACTCTCTTAGCCTGTCCTCACCGTGGAGGTACTCCAGCACCCTAACAATTTTCCTGGCCCTCCTCTGGACCCACTCAAGCAGATCCATGTCTTTCTTACACTGGAGGCCCCAGAGCTGAACACTGTACTCCAGAGGTGGGGGTCTCACCAGAGCAGAGTAGAGGGGGAGAATCACCTCCCTCAACCTGCTGACCATGCTTCTCTTGATGCAGCCCAGGATGTGATTTGGTTTCTGGGCTGCGAGTGCACATTGCTGGCTCATATTCATTTTTTCATCCACCAACAACCCCAAGTCCTTCTCTGCAGGGTGGCTCTCGATACACTCATCACCCAGCCTGTATTTGTGCTTGAGATTGTTCTGACCCAGGTGCAGGACGTTGTTGTTGAACTTCATAAGATCTACACCTCTCAAGCCTGTCCAGGTCCCTCTGGATGGCATTCCATCTCTTCAGCTTGTTGACTGCACCACACAGCTTGGGGTCATCAGGAAACTGGCTGAGGGTGCGCTCAATACCATTATCCATGTTGCCTACAAAGATATTAAACAGCACCAGCCTGAGTACCAACCCCTGAGGAACACCACTTGTCACTGCTGTCTAACTGGACATCAAGCCACTCACCACATGAGAGTGGCCATCCAGCTAATTCCTTATCCACTGAGTGGTCCATCTATTAAATCCATGTCTCTCCAATTTAGAGTTAAGGATGTGCTGTGGGACAGTGCCAAATGCTTTGCAGAAGTCCAGGTAGATGACATCAGCTGCTCTTCTCTTACCCACCAATGCTGTAACCTTGTAGAAGGCCACCAAATGTGTCAGGCATGATTTGCCCTTAGTGAAGCCATGCTGGGTATCACCAATCACCTCATTAGACAGAACTGTAATAGTTCTGGTGCACAATCATGAGCAAATTCTATTTGCAAAGCATGTTTGATAAGTTATTAACATATCTGAAAAAGTATGTAACAGCTGGATATTGGAGAATTTTGACTCTTCTTATACTTCAACATGGAATATATGTTGCAAAGTAAATCCATTCTTTGTGAATCAGGAATCTAAAAGTACAGAGAAGACAGCAATTATAGCTGTATATCAGGCTGCTTTCTGTAAGCAGATGGACATGAAGAAGGACATGCTTAGCTAACAGACATTACTCATATTGAAAGGGAAAATAAGATTAAAACATAAAACTGAACAGAAGCAGCCTTCTGCATGAAAATGTGAAAACTAAAGGAAAAAGTAAGCCTTTTAAATTGAAAGAAAAAGAGGACATATTGATAGGCTTGCACAACATGTTCTGGCCTACTTGCACATCTGCTTCTGATCAGAGGTTGACGGGAATTGAAGCACTTGAAAAAAAACATCTTTAATCAATACTGAAAACCATCAGAGGCACTTCTAATTGCCTGATCAAAAATACAGCCATGTCTGAAATAAATTGCTTAAAGCAGGTTTCATAACCAGTCCACCTGTAACACCTCTGTCACCTCACTATGACATGTCATAGTCATTATGGTACAGAAGATCCCTCCAGAAAACTGCATGCTCTCTGTTGCACATGCCTAACCTAGATTGACAGAAAACTGGTGAACAGCTATGATATGTGCGAACAAGCAACAGCGAAACAGAGAAAAAGAACAATGAGCTGACAGATATCAAAGTAAAAAATCCCTAACTTTTTTCCATCACAAATCAAACTACATTGCTGTTCTGGAACAACATTGCTACTGTTCTGATTTAAGCAAACAGTTGGCTACCACCACAAGGTCACCCTGGAGAAAGCCACAAAGGATTTAATCTGCTCCAGAACTCTTGTAGCTTCAATGTGTGACTATATTCATCTGTTCATTTTCATCAGGAAAAGGAAATCAGTCATCCTCATATCAACATCATGGCTGTATGGAAATATGCTGTGATACTTTTATCACTATTCTGTAAGACGTGGTTTCTGAGATAGGCTGTTTAGTTGCATGGGGTTGTGGTAGTACAGACCCTCCCCTAGCTGGGAACTCCCAGCTGTATCCATTGTTCCTGTATGTTTTAGACAGGGGACGAGAAAAGAACTCAGCCCAATCAGGAAAAGCCAAGATAGCCTGACAAGACTGGTGGCCACAGTGGAAAAGTACCAGCTAGTACTGACCAAACTCAATCATCTTATGACCCTATAAATACAGATCCTAAAATGGGACCCATTGGAGCTCTCCAGGATCTCAGTGGGTTGAATCTTACTACCTTGCCCTGAGCTTTGATGCCTCTCGGGCCAGAAGTCATCATCCACTGGTAAGGCCAACAAAAGGACCCAATATCTGCCTGCAAAGACTGATGGAAGGAATGACCATCTGCTTGGAATAAGCTGACAAAGGAAGATTTGAGTATTTGTGATCCCCAGGATCTTTGCAGAAGGTCCTGGAGATCACTGGGGTAACTCCATTTATTATAATCTGCAGAATAACTTCTTAAATATATGTTAACCTCAACAACCCCATATAGTACTCTGTGTATGATTTGCTCTAAGCAATTTTTTACATTTTACAAGAATCATTATACTTAGTATAATCAATTGTTGATTTTAATTATTATTGTTACTTCCTAAGTTTTGTTAGTGCATATTTTAAGTATTGTTAGTCTATAACTACATTAGTGTTGATAGACTCAAGTTGCTACTATCACTTATCTCAAGAACAGTGTGTTTTCTAGATCTATGACTCTAGAGATGCTGTCAGACATGTGGGTACTTCAGACAAGACATAGTCCCTGGCATAAATCTGAGGGCTGTTTTTTCAGACAAGGCAGCTAAGATAAAAGGCCTCTCCCACTTTGAAGTTTTGGGCTTTTTTTCTAGAAAAAAAAAAAAAAAAGTACATTCTTTTCCCAGTTTTCCTTGTGTCTCCTCTGTTAGTGCATGCTTTTTCCAAAAAACTGCCTGTGCCTATAAATTGGCATGGCCCAATGGGTTATGTACCTTCCTATTCAATGGAGTTCTGGCACTGAAAGAAAATTAGTTTAGATGAATGATTTACTTGGTCTATAGATGGTATAGAATCTTGAGGATAAGCCTTATGAGGAGTGGCTGAGGGAGCTAGCCTTGTTTAGCCTGAAGAAGAGGAAGCTGAGAGGTAACCACATCGTTCTCTATGACTGCCTGAAAGGAGGCTGTAGGGAGGCTGGTGTTGGCCTCTTCTTACATGCCATAACTGACAGAACAAGAGGAAATGGTGCTAAGTTACACCAGGGGAGGTTTAGGTTAGACATCAGGAAGAACTTGTACACCAAGAGTTATCAAGGACTGGCACTGACTTCTCAGGGAAGTGGTTGAATCACCATCCCTGGATGTATTTAAAAGCTGTCTAGACAGGGTGCTCAGGGATATAGTCTACAAGTGGCCTGGTAGAGTTTGATAATGGTTGAACTCGATCTTAAATGTCCTTTCCAACCATTGTGATTCTGTGTTACACCAAGCACTACACTAAAGTCCCAAAATTCACAAAATCCTTAGGCATAAACCATGGACAGGTCTGGGATTAGGGCTATATTTTACCTTATTCTCCAAAGGAGTGTGCAGACAAAAGGGGTCTATTCTGAACCTTGTGAGTGAACAGGAGGATTTCTTCTACCTCTAATATCCCCAAATTCCCTGATATGCTTAGTCTAAAACTGCTCACCCAATCTAAGATTGGATTTAGCCATACCAAGGCTTCTCTCTGTGAAGCACTTTAGAAAGCAAGGGAGTCCAATCTGAAACTTAACTGAATGGGAGAGACACCCTTACCCCTCTCTTTTTCCATTTCTAACCTCTGTGCCAATAACCTCAGACCAAAATCCAAACCACTTCATTGTTATCACATTCTTCCCTTCAATCATATATATATTTTACATATACCAATACTGTAATCATATTGCTGTCTCGAACTAATCTACTTTGTAGTATTTAATGTAGTGACTTTGCCATCAAATTGAACCTTAAATTAACCTTTTTGATCTTTCATTAAATTTCATTAAATTACTCAACATTGCAAATTGTATTGTTGCTTTCATCTGAGTGAGGTGTATTTCACTCATTTCACCACAAGCAGGGTTCTAACTAGTGTTCTGTAACAAGTCATGTAGGTGACTTAAAGGGGAAGTGCTCTTCTACAAATCCTCTGTGACAGATTGGCAGGATCCTATACCGGGGTCTTGTGACCAGCAGTTTAAGTAAAACACTCATGCATGGCAGGGATGAGGAAAGGTTACGTCTACCTTGTTTGAGTTCACTAGTGCCTGCCATCAGGAGGAAGAGAAAAAAAAGTCACCCATGTTATCACCAACGTATAAAAAATGGCTGTAATTACGTGTCTGAATCCTTCTGGTCCTAGTAAGTATCCACATATTTCTTATTTAATTCTTTATACAGATTTCAGGGAAGAAGTATGTTAATGATAGTGTAACGTTAACACTAGCTGTACATGCAATTTTATGTATTCTGACTTATGTTTGCTGTCATTAAATATATTTCAAGGGTATTAGTATAGTTGTTTTTTCTACAATTACAGTAATGTGGATGGTGGAAAAGAATAATGTATATGAAGGAAAAATTAATGGTCATAGAATCATAGAGTCCTTTTCATTGGACGAGACCTTTCAATCATCAAGTCCAGCTGTCGACCAGGCACTACGAAGTCACTACTAAACCATGTCCCTCAGCACCATATCTACATGTCTTAAATTGGTTTTGAACTGCCTCAGTATTCTCTGTTCTACTATGGCTAAACTGAATGCTTCTCATATGTTGAATGCCTCTGTGTCTAGATGTGGAAGATCACACACCTAGCATGAAACTTCTGTTGGCAATTATTTGCTCACGCCACTATCCTTAGCTCTTGATATTTTAATCACTCTTCTTTACCACTTTATCTTTTTTAGATATAGCTGTATCAGTAAAGCTTTGCACCATTAGATAAGTTTTCTGCAAAGTTTTTGTTTTATTCCTTTAAGGTATTAATTTCTCAAATCTTTGAAGTATCTTCTTATTCCCTAGAAGTCAGAGAACTTCTGCCCCCACTATAATTCTGGATTTACTCCATCAGGAATTTCACAGATGAACAATTCTGGGTTTCATCCATCAGCAATTTCATAAATGGCCACAAAACTCTGTTCATAGCAAAATTAACAAAATAATGGTAAGGTTTTAAAAAGTTACGGCTTTCTATGACTCTGTACTTGAGTTATAGCAACATAGGAGGTTTTTTGTGTTATTGTGGTAGTCTGCAACTAAGTTTCATAGGAATTATTCCAAATATATTAGTGTTCAGGTTTTAATATGGAGAAAGACAAATTATTTTAATATACTGCTATTATGGTTAGTGGGGAAACAGCTCAATATTGCTAATTAGGCTATTTGTCAGATCCTCTGCTTCAGTTTTATTATATATATGGGCATTTTGTTTTGTTTGTTTCCTGGTGGTTTGTTTTGTTTTGTTTTTCCTAAACCATTAGGAATGTAAAAACTAATCAGGTAATGTACTGTTAGTACACTATTTACCCCCAGAGTACACTATGAAGAATGCAGTTAGCCAAGTACAGGGTATGAAAGAATAGCTCAAAAATTTAATTTAAGTGTCTTCACACTTGTATCTTTCGTTTGAGAATGCCACTGGAGAAGAATGTGGTTCCATGTATACTAAATACATAAAAAATGTCATTAATGTATGTTATCAGACAGATATGGGGAAACAGTCTAGTTTATTTTAAGAATTTTAGTAATAACTGTAATTTCTGAATTTTTTTTTTTTTTTAAAATAACAAAGAAAGGCCATAGAAAAACATGAAATTTCCAATACAAATGTTGAGTGTTAGTCAATATTTCCTGTAGGCATGCAAACAAAATTTTATCTCCCAAAATCTATCAGAAATTTAGCTGTTTTTTTCTTATCTGTTAGCATCTGCATAATCATGTCAGTTAAAACAAAAAAAAACCAAAAAAACCCACACGCATCTGTGTAGTAGTAAAATAGGCTTATTTGTTGTTTTTTTGTTTGTTTGTTTGTTTCTTTTTTTTCTTTCTCAGAATAAGCTGTAGTGATTCCAGGGAAGCTTTGTCAGGGAAAAGCGTAGCCAAAGATAGCAGTAACTACCCAACTTCTATTAGTTTTAATGAGGTTGGCAAGGCTGATTTTTTGCACATCATAAAGAATATTTTCTTCTAATGGTCTCCATTATGCTCAATTAAATCAGGAAATAAGTTCAAAACCAGCTGATTAACATGTTAAAGGTCATATTTCCTGCTTTGTCACTTGCTTTTTTGTTATATTTCACATATTCTTCTGTTACATTATTTTTTTTTAGTTTCTTTCCCAAATATTTATAGACTTAAATATGACTTCAAAAGAATTGTGGGTAACATCGCAGCTCTTTTAATGACACAAGATATCTTGCCTATTCAGTGATATCATAACATAACAGAGAAGGAAAATAGATCAAAAAACTAAGAGTTATTTCATATTGCTGTATCACACTCAGCATAGACTACCTGGAACACAAGTATGCATTTCTAATTCATTTATACAAGATGCAAAATTAAAATTTCTGAACTTGCACATCAAGATTCATCCATAAATGCTCAACATTTACATCTGTGCCTACAGACAAGTCCCATTAATTTCCACAAGAGCTCTACATGACTCAGTGTAGGATGACAGCATGCTGTTTTGCCGACGATCAGGCCCAACCAAAATTATAGCACCAGCAGGAAGATGAACCAATACACAGACTGTATTGCAGACAGAAATGTTACGATATGAATGACCGCCGGGGGTACAAACAGGTCAACCAGCTCATACATGATCAACGCCACCCCCAACGATCCCACAAACGACACAACTTGGCCCACAACAGGTGGTACAAACAGACACCTGAGGTTTCCCATAGTTGGTAAGGGAAACAGCCAGACCAGCAAGTTAAGCATATAAGAAAAAGGTGCCCACATGGCAACTCTCACCAGATCAACCCGTGTTCGCAAAGGTCTTAAGCAAACTGGGACTCAGCTCCAGGAGAGTCAGGAGGTCTTCCCTGAACCAGGAAGCTCTGTGGAGTGCACTCCACAGACAGACACTCCTGACTCCCTGCAAGTGGTCCCAGCTTTTATCCCCAAGCAGACCCCTGACCTTTGTCAACTCAGTGCAGGACCCCTGGGGCTCATTTCCCTTCTGGCTCTCCCTGCAGGGCCGGCCGCACCCTGGGGGGAAGCTATAAGGCGAACTCACCACCTCTTTATGAAGGGCTGTGGGAATCACCCATATGTCAACCTTAATTCAGGGGCTCAGGGTTCAGACTCCAGCATTTCACATGCTCTATGAATATTTTGCATGTTGGTGCCTCTTTCTGAACAAGCATGCCTGTAACATATTTGAAGAAGTGGTATTTTGCATATTTAATAAGAAGACTCTATATAAACTGCAAATTTCCACCAGTGTAAATGGAACCTCTTTTGTCTATAGAAAAAAATACATAATAAAGAAATATGCCAGCAATTAAAACCAAGAAAAAATTATACGATGTTTTTTTCACTACAAAGTTGTCATTCCACAGGACAGCTGCTTACAAGAAATAATAGTACACAATAGAAAGTGCATTAGAAAGGATGCAAATGCAAACAATGGGCTAATTTTTACAATGAGTAAGCTGTAAATTTTTTGAAAATTAATTACACTAAGGTCATGACTTGTTTAAGAGCTTATAAGAACACAGCTCTAAGGGAAAAAAAAAGTCTATTTCCAATGAACTAAAAAAATTTAGTTTAGTGCTTATTTTATCTATGTGTTAATAACATTCATTTGACCTTTTTGTCACCTAAATGATTTAAGAAGGTAAGAGATTTCATCCTGAAGGTATATGGTCAGGAGTCAATTATATTATTTGATTTTAGGCTGAAAAAGTATTAAAGGCAATGATTCTGTTCATGCAGCACATACTCATTTTTCTTTTCCATTGGACATTTTTGCTAGGTAATACACAAAAAAAAAAAAAAGAAGAGTATCTTTTATATCATAGACTGATATAGTATAGAATCTATATATCTATCTGTATCTCACAATTTTCTCCATGTACATCAATGTCAGTCTGTTCACAGTCACAGAACACAAATACCACCACGAAAATACAGTGACTGGTAGTATATGATAATAAAATGAGTATATTTTTGTGTATTCACAAACTTTCATAATTTAAGAAGAACAGTTCCATAGGAAAAATCTGCAAAAAATTCCCCGCTCTATCAATATAGTTTTAAAACTTTTTCTTTCTTTCTCTCCCTCTGCCCCCCAGCCAAAAAAAAAAAAAAAAAAAATCTTGATATGATACCTAGATTCAACAACTGTAAGAGTAAAAACCTTCACAGAGTGGATGAATCCACCCTTCTAATCAAGTACCAAAATGTCAGCTTGACTTTACGGACCACTCAGAATTTACAACAACCTGAAGGATAGCAACAAACTCTGATGTAAAATGAATTCCCAAGAGCTGATATTACTGATCTCTGTCAATGACACATCTTTAGTTATATCTCATTCTTTTCTTCCTTTTTGCATTCTAGCATGTCCCATATGACACTGGGTGATGTCCAGTTGGTGAAGACATTCTTAACTGTGGCTAACAGACTGCATTAAGTACCTTGGTTTTTACTCTACTTATGTATTTATCCTCTCATCCCATTGACCTAAGCCATACAGGGAAGCAGGAGAAACAGAGAATCAGATGTTCCTACCTTCTTTAGAAAGACAGAAGGGGATCAGGAATACGAGGGTTCAAATAAATTTGCTTATTCTAGTACTGTTGTCAGTACCTTAGCTTTCACAGTACTTTGTGTAATATGCAAAACAACTGCAAACTAGATTTTTAATGGCCACAATTATCAGCAAAAAAAAAAAAACATAGTAGTCTAGTAACAAAAAGCCATGCAGTATTTGCAGTCATTGTTTAAATCTCTCCTGTTACGTAGGAGGCAATTTACATGGTCAGTTGCTGTCAGTCAATGTGAGAGATTGACTGCTTCACCCATTGAAGACTTTTTTCCTATTGCCATACTCTAACCAAAAATCATATACAACTCCATTCCATTTATATATGTTCTACTGTGGCCTTTTGGTGATTTTTTTTCCACTGATGCGTGTTCTATTTGTTCAACCTAATTTCCATAGATAATCCCAAGGGTTTATTTCCTTACCACCCACTGAAATTGCATTCATTTATTTTTAATCATCTTTAACCTCTTTATTAACCCCTCCTGTTATTTGACTATTATCATCTACCTTTGTTCTAAGTCAGCTTCAATGCTTTGAACATGGATTAGTTTTCAGGATGTTTAATCACCTAATTAAGTCACCAGTTAACTATAATGAAATATCCTTTAGAAACAGTACTTGCGTGAGGATTGATATCAAAGTAGCGATAAAGCAGTAAGTAATGTTGTAACATCCTGAAATTTAGAAACTTGTAGTGTTCAGTTTGCATTTATTTTCATTAAATATTATCACTTAATTTTAAATGCTATTTGTTTGACTATATACCATAATATTGGCATCAACACAGAAAATGGTTATGCCTGAGCAGTTCCATTACTTCCATATCAGCAATAAGATGAGCAGTTCACCTAGTTAACTACTCTGTCAGTAGTAAAAAGCAGATGCCATATAGGCAGCAATTTGAAGGTCAGGGAATTCCTAAAGCTAATGTAGCTTCTTTGTATTTAATGAAAGACTACACTGTACACAAAAATAATAGTAGTCTAAGGCAGCAAATAAGTCTGATTCTAGTAATTTCTCCTTTATCACAGCAACAAGTGATGCTATAACAGCAGTGCTGGTTGCTCTCTGCCTGCATCTGCAACTAAAAAATCATTTCTTATGCAATGAACTCTTGCAATGCATTTTACAGGCCATGAAATGCACAATGTTCACCAGAAATGGAACAATAACAAAAAAGACATATAGCTGACAATGTGTTGTTGTATATTGAAATAACAATTTCTCTTTCATTCTTACTCAATTCCAGTTTCAACTAGCAAAAAAACCAAAGAAGCAATAATACTGTTAAGATTATATTATTAAAGGGTTAGATGGTAATCTTGTCTTCATCAATGACACAGACAGTGG
>NW_008600934.1:0-22088 GCF_000691845.1 Merops nubicus
GGGGAAAAGAAAATAAAGGGGGAAAAGGAGGGAAAAAAAAGAAAATGAAAAGGAGAAAAAGAAAAGGAAGAAGGAATAAGAATCCAGACTCCAGTCTCACCAGCCTGCTCTTTTAGGTAACTGCAAGGACAAGGAACAAGCAATATTTCATTAGCTCACAGAAATAAAAGGCAAAGTCACCCACAGGATTCTGGTTCATTTACTGAGTACATGACAGATAAGACAGACAGTGTAAAATCACATGTATTATTTGTACTTTTAAAAAAATTACAATAAATTACTGAATAATTAGTAAAAGCAGTTTTACTAATGGCTGCTCTCCAGTGATATGGGGCAGGGGAGGCAGAGGAATAAGAAACATGTACCAGCTGTGAGCAGGGACAGAGAACGTCACGAAGGAAGGAACGCAGAGGGGCACAGCGGGTGGTGTTAAACGGGCACAACCCACCGCCCCCGGCCTGCCCAAGGGCAGCCAAGGACCAGGGCACCCCCTACCTCCAGGGGCAGCGTCTCACTCTCCAGCCCAGCAAGGCAGGGGCCTGCGTGCCAAGAGGAATTTATCTGCACAACATTTGCTTCTCCTTCCTTGGAGTGCACGCCCTGCTCCCAAAAGGTGACCTCTTCCTTTCTTCTGGTCTTAACTGATTTAAGAGCAGTCACTCATCTCGCAGTTGTTTTGTCTCTAACTGGAAAGAGATCTAGCCTGTCGAGGTTTCCCATAGTGGGATATAGGTATAAACACCCTTCAATGAGCAGTGGTTTCTAAGAGTGCACTCATTGCTGGACTCTGTACAGGAGACGTTCAGAAAGGACACAGAGAGGCTGCAGGTGACTCTGCACTCCCACACATCCTCCTGCCCCAAGCATTCGTGGAGGTGGACCCATCAGAGTATTCTGGGTGTCCTCCTAAAAACTGGACCCATCAGCAGCTAGTAAAAATGGAGAATCAGAAGGAACAACAAATGTTTTCTGTACTGACAGGGACGCCCAGCAGACCAGCGTGCTACTGCCCTGCAACGCTAACGCTGACTCACTGGCTTCTAATTTAGGAACTTATTCCCTCATTATGACCGTCATGAGCCCATTGATTGACTTACTGTTACTTCTGCACTGATGTCAAGGACCTTGTGGCTTCCCAGATGAACTAAAACCAATGGTTTTCAAAGAATTAGAAAAGCAAATGGTAGAAACCCAGGTTTGTCTGAAAACTCCTGAATGCTGAAGGAGAAAGAAAGGGATCATACACTGTGAAAATGCCAAATCCCATCTGAGAGAAACCTGCAGGTCTGAACAACACCTGGGTTTGCATCTCGGCGTGCTGGGAGCAGTGGGACACCTCTGCATGATAGCTGCTGAGTCACAGAACAGTGCCAAGAACTGACAAGACTATTTGGAGGTCAGGGTCCTACAGCACGAGACTAGGCTGTGTTAGGTCTCAGCCTGGCAGCCAGAGGCCAGCACGGTTTCAAGCCAGGCTGCATCTGCTGGGCAAGTTACCCAGGAACCTACAGCAATCGAGGGCAGGCAAGGAGCAGTTACTGTCTGAAATAAAACTTCATTAAAATAAAAGATATCAAAAGGCAGACATGCATAATTTATGGTGGTAATTCTATATGTCAGGGGCTATTAGGTTCTAATGGCTCTTGAGAATGTAGATCTAATTCTGTCAGCCAGAGTAGCCAAAGAAGCACCTACACAAAACAGTCGCTGTCAGAAGCCCCTTATCGATTGGAATCTATTGTAATTGTGTAGTTACTGGTCTCTGATTAAACAAAAAAAACAAACCCCAAGCACAAAATACCGAACCATCCTGCCATCTGCCACATCTGCTTTATCTCCCAAAGACAATTCCTGCTCTCTTGAGTTCACCCTGACACAGAGGAAAGTTCATAGTCACTGGATGAACTGAACTGCCTCTCTACCTTCTTCTGATCTTTGATCTTTTGCAGAATGTTGACTTTCTTCTCAAAGTAGTTTACAAGGGCCGTCTCTGTCAGCATGGAAGCTAAGATCTGCTCGAAGGAGATAGACCAGTCAGTGTCAATGGTACTGCCATACCTGGCAGCTGAACTGCTGCCTTCACAACCAACCAGGACCGTGTCGTCTGCGATGTCTTCACACTGCAGGGAGCCTGTGCTGACCATGGAGTAGGAGGACATAGACATATCATCTTTGGTTTCATCATCAGATAGCAGCTGTAAAGGAGAGCCTTGTCCTTCCCCTGACCCATCTCCTAGAGTTTGGTTCTCCTGATGTGTTTTTTCAGGCTGAGCATCTCCGCAGGTTTTGTCCTCATGGTCAGCTTGGGGTTGCTGCTCCACTGCTAAATTCTGACTCTGTTCAGATGTTGGTGACTCCTCTTCACTCACAGGATCTTGAGTATCGTTTGCTTTGCAGTCCTCAGACTTCCTTATGGGCCTGTTGGAGAACTTTTTTCCCACCTCCCCGATTCGCAGAAGGAGACTGGCAACAGTGGCAATTGCATGGTACAGCTCCTGCTCCACAGGGTCCTCGCTGAACATGTTGTAAAGGGTCTTGCACAACTCTATGAATTGTTCCTTTAAAAGACAAAGACCAAAAAAATCAAGCTGAAAAAAAAGTTGGCAGATCACAGAGTATCTAAAGTTGGAAGGGAGACACAAGGGTCATTGAGTCCAACTCTCTGCTCCTTGCAGGACTATCTAACAAGACTGTGACTAAAAGCATCATCCAGAAGCTCTTTGAGGTGGAGCAACAGGCACCATTTTGACCAACTCCTTGTTTATCTGCCTCCCCACAACGTAAATAGCAACTTACTGTAGTAATTTAGAACAGACCAATGCAGGCAAATTTTTCCCTCTCTGCTGTAGCAACTGCACTGAGACACAGCTAATGATTTAATAGTGGTGAGCCTTTTTGCAAAGTACTAACACATTCACATCTGAGAAAACCTAAAGTTTTACTTCTGTCCTGCTACTCTTTTGTGGTCAGCTTCTGAGCATTTCCAAACTGGTCTAAGTAGCACCCGTAAAGGAAATCAGAGACAGAAAAGATCACACCTGTCATCAGACTCTCTTTCTCTAACCACATTCTCCACTCTCCACCAAGCAGCTGTAGCTTGAGGCAATGCAAAACCAAAAAAGCCAACCGAGGTTATATGACTGATGACATATTTGAAACAAACTGCTCTGGAGGGAAAACACAGACTGCAGTTCTTACAGGAGAAATTAGTCTGGGAGGCAGAGAGAATCAAGGACATTTAGTTGCTGTAAACAGAGTAGTTTGTTCATGTCCACTGAGAAATTCAACACAAACGTGTGGAATTAGAGGCTTCTGAAGCTCACCAGACCAGAAGAACAGAGCAATCTACAGGAGAGGACCGAGTATGCTGGCAAAATGGTGCACATACTGCTGAATTCCCTACTGGGCTGTCAGTCAGCTAACTGGAAACCTTCACATTCACTTCTTACCTGGCTCATTTTGGGGAGATCTTTAATGGTTTCTTTCTTGGACTCTTTTTCCTTGGCCCACATTCTTAGGTAGTATCTATAATCCTGTGGACTGGTACCTTTCTCCTCTGCAAGGCAAGAACAAGTGACTCCTGTCAGGTGATTAATGGTTTCAGGCTTAAAAAGTGAACGCTGTGCCAGCAAAAATCACGCTGGAAGCAGGTTTTATTAACAGTTCAGGAAAACATCCACCAGGAAGGCTGCATTGTTTTCTGCTGGTTTAACTGATCCAGCTCAGTAGAGCAAAAATTTTAACACTGCTGCATCAGCCCAAGTTTTTGTAAATGTACTCTGTGAGCTGACAACCTAACAAGTGTGATTTACAAACGTTATAATCTTGGTATGTGAAAGAGTCAGAGCAGTAAGGCATAAGAGAGATTTATTTCCCAGCTCATATCCCACTTTACTTCTGTCCTTGAGGGACACTTTGAAGGGTCTCCTGGATACAGAAACAGATAATGAACATTTCATAATATGACAGAGACAAGACTTGAACATGGTCTGTTTATGATGAAATTACCTTTCTCTGGACCATTCTCATTTCTCCTTCCTTTATCTTCTTGGGTCTCTAAAAAATCAGGGAATTAAAAAGAATGATTAATAGCTGATTTTCAGCAATACAACACAAAGAACATAAGACAACTCACATACAAATTAAAATCGTACAGGAATGTATTTAATAGAAGTTAATCCCACACTCCCACATCATATTTGGAGGAGTGAACAGAACAGGATGGAAGGGAGAGGCTGCTGGAATGAACTGGATAAAAAGCCACACTGAAAAAGTGGGTAGAAGAGCTGGGGCAGAGGGCAGAACTCTTAAAGGGTGAAACACAGACATGAAAGACAGCTAAGCAATATGATGGTTTAAAGACAAGGCTGTTCAGTTATCCAGAGCAAGGTAATGAATGGCAGAAACCCAATCCACTGCTGAGCTGTATGTGACTAATCTCCACACTCACCATTATTCACTGACTGAACTGACACTTCAGGAGTAATCTGCAGAGTCTAACTTCTCTTCTGGTTCCCTGTGTTGTCACTAGACTATATAGGAAGTCTTGGCTCAACTCATACTCTTAAATTAGTCACCCAGCACCAAAAAGCACAACTACCCTTCTGATTTTTTTGAATATTATTAAATTTTTGTCAACATTTAGAAGGTCAGTGTGTCAATCATGCTATTTCACAATCCCTAAAATGGTATTTTAAGAAATACAGTCAACTAGTTTACTAACAGTTTTACAATTCAGTGACATGCCTCCTTATTCCTTTAAATTAAAAGACTGTGGAGTAGGCACAGGGATCATCTACCCAGGCCAGCAAGCTTTGCACCACCCATCCCTGCTTTGAGCATATTTTCTGCCCACTAGTTTCTAGGGTGAGACAAAATCCACTGAAAGCAGCTGAACAAAACCTTATTTTGACCAAGGTTGAAACTGAAACTCAATAGGTAAAATGTACTGAAATATCACATTACTTATAGCACTTTATTCATAGTGGGAGTGTCATAAGAGAGGAGCAGCAGCAACAACTTCAGAGTATTTGAAATAGCCCAGTGGTGCTGGCAGATGATATCAGCATTACAGCCACGCTCAATGCATGCACATAATTCATGGACTGACCTTGAGACTCACAGTGCAGGCAGAAATCCAGCTCTGAGACAAAAGGAGATACTTGAGCAGCAGGAAAAGGGGCTGAGGGGACAATATCCCAGATAAAACAGAAGAAAAGGCCAGACGTATAGACAGACACAGAGAAGGAAACAAAAACAAGAAGAGAGACAATGAGACTTGCATGAAAAACCTAAATCATGGTGGGAGACAGGGGCTGGTAAAAGCACAATGCTCCTCCTCAGGAGACTAGGGCTGTGCTTCAGAGCATGCCGTGTCCTGCGTGAAACGGGCACGAGGAATTTTAAGCTCCAAACTTTCCCATCATGCAGCAAAGACAGTGAACTGGAACACACTGGCCATCTTAACACTGGCACCACGAGACCATGGCTTGCACAAAATCACTGTTCCCACAGCACATGGATTTATTCTGCAGCTCCTGCCTAAACTGCGTGGTAAAGGCAGCAGCGTTGCATTACCTTCCGTTGTAACGTCCTCTGTGAAATAACTTGTGGCCTCCAAGGCAGACTCTGTCTCCTCTGGATTCAGAGCTGTATTTACAGAGAAGGAAATGTTAAGGTCTCTGAGCTAACTGAACAGCAGCATCACCTACTTCAATTGCAAAATTCATGAGCCATCCCTTTTCAGTGGCATGTCAGAACAGACCATGCTCAATAGTGGTGGTATAAAGAAACAATCACTCACCAGGAGGCAGATGCAGTTTGTAGAGTACTTTGAGTTTTTCAGTGAGGTCACCATGGTACATCCCACCTGCAAAGAAAAAAACCTTATGAAAAACAGCAACCAGGATAAAGAATTCAGGCTCAAAGTAGACTGAGCTCCCATGCAATGAGGGAACCCACAGCAAAAGCTGTACCCTATTGGTTTACAACCCATCATTTCCCAAACGGGAGACTGCCTAGCAGCCTGAGGCTTCCTCTAAGGCTGTCACCCTTCCCTCACAACAGTGTGAGCACCACTCTCTCCTGTCAGTTCTCTGCCTGGAAAAGGACAGAAGCGTTTTTTGCAGAACACAACTTACTCATGCCCGTCACAAACTCCTTGAAGTTAATGAGAGAGTCCCTGTTCTCATCCAGCAGCCGGAAGAGACGCCCTGCCAGCACTGGGGTGTGTGCTCCACAGGACCAGGGGGTCAGGCTGATGAACAGCTCCTTGAACTGCTCCACGTCTATGCGGTACTGCTCCAGGTAGGGCAAACTCTGATCTCGCCGGGCGGCCGCAGCGCGATTATTTCCCCAGTAACAGCTCATCAGGTACTTTGCCTTCGGAGGGAAAGGATTAACAGGTCAGATTATACTACACTACAACAATCCACAGGAGTGGAGCCTGTCACAGCTCAAGAATAGCACTGAGCAGGCAAAGAGGGGACATTTCAGGACACGCTGGTTCTCTCCCCCGTTACTCCTAGTGTTACTTCACTACATTGTAGTATGAAATGAAGGAAGAGACAGGGACTGCACAAAAAGCACAAAACCCAATTTAAAGTGAAAAATACAAACCCTGTGTATTCAGGTTTGAACCAAAGGACACTCAGGCTTTATTGCAGAGGGAACCTGCAGGTTTTAGAATTAAGCTTCTCTGTCTGAACTTATAGCACAGTGCAGTGGGGTTTGCAGTGACTCTGGTAAATGCAGTTGGGTACTGTTACTTTTTAAAAAAATACATATATTGACAATCAGAGGCAAAGCTCTTCAGTAACTCTGCCACAATTACAGAGCATGTCCATAGCAAACTTGAGAATAAAAATTGAGGTACAGTGAATCCCAGTTCCCCTTCTTACTGCCATGTGACATTCCTTCCCATTGACTCTGCAATCTCTGAGTAAATATCGTTCAAATACTGTGAACATGTTTGGGCCACCTCAGGGGTTAAAACAGATAAAAATCAATTGGACAGTAATAGGGCCAGTCTTACTGGTGCCATGGATAACACAACGCCACATCTGTTCCTGACAGGTTGGATTAAGAATCAAAGTCATTGCTTCCCTTTCAGCTTACTTTGATATTTGTTCTGTGTCAGAAGACATTCTTCCTCACTCTCGCTTCTTACCTTGAACACTACATACAGCTCTTCTAGTTCTTCAATAGAGAAACCAATGTCACTAGACACAGCTCGAACCTATAGTTAAGAAGGAAATAGAGTGAACAATTTATTTCAAAGCCAGAAAATTAAATGTGACTCACTGAAAAATCTGTGTAACAGAAGAGAACAAGTGCAAGCAGACACGATCCAGGGAGAACAACCATTCTAACACCTCCCATTGCTAAGGATTGCAGGTCAGGAAGACAGCTGCTGGTCAAGCAGAAAGTACTGACATTTTGGGCAGCCAGAAGAGATTACTGTGCTTATTTCCTGTTTGTGCAGACCTGACTGTGCAGACCTGACTGTAGGAAGCAGATTGCCCCTCCCTCTTGTTTTTATATCTTTAGATGTTTGACTCAGATGCAGTGAAAAACAGTGAAAGAAACACGTGGATGAGGTTCTACACCTAGGACATGAGAAATAATTGGAATACATATGGACACTGCCCTTTGGCCATCAGCTCTTCTGCAGAATTCCCTGATGTGCTAGCATGCTCTCTAAATGGCAAGAAAATAATTACCTGCTAGCTAGCTCTTCTCAAAGAGTCCAGGCAAGCAGAAGAACAGACAGCACTAGGCAGTGGAGACTATTACAAGGCTACAAGTGGTTTTTATCTCCCTCTATGCCAAATATCTCATTCAATCATACCCTAGCACTTCAATCCCTTTTATTAGATTAACTAGAACCATGTAAAGAAGAAAATTGAAAATCTATTATTCCAGCGAGTAAATCCATTTTACACATGAACTGTGATTCTTTAAGTCACTTAAAACTGGGTCTGCAACAACACACACTCTTCAGATGCTCACAGCAGAACACAGCCCATCAACACAACATTTGGTAGCTCGTTCAATCTGGGGGTGACATACCACACTCTTCTTGGCTGTATCCTCCAGAGACTGGATCACTTTCAGCCTTTGTTTAAAACGCATTTGTTCAATGTCATCTGCCTTCAGATTGCTAAATTTCTACAAAAAAAGGAAGCAGATGAGGTCAGCATCATCTCCTACAGAAAGAACAGCTGCTGTTCAATTATATGCTCTTTAACAAGTGTACTGTCCCTTCAGAGATGATCTAAAACCCTTAGAAGCCTTTTATTGACCTCTATTTCCTATTCACCCCTGTCCTGCAAGAGGAAGCATTCAGAATTCATGAGAAACCAAACATCTGAGGTTTCTGAAGAACAGATGAAAAAGCATCTGACAGGACTGACAGGAGTACAGATCCTGTACTGTAGCAGAGAGAAGGGAACAGACAGGCTGTCAATTCCTTCTAACCCTGATTTTTTCTAGGGCCCATATGAGATCCACCTAGAAACACCAAGGTTAAGAGGCTTTTCTGCTGACTAGGTCAGACAAGGAAGGTGAATTTGGTGACATTCTTTCATGAAAGAAATGAAGAACAAACAGAGATGGTAGATTTGAAAGAACAAACAAAACACTCAGCAACATTATAGCTGAAGGGGGACAGGATGAAAAACAGGAGAAGAAAAGGGACATGAACCCACATTTACCACAGCATGGCATGGAAGAACTGACAAGCAGCACTTCTCTTGCTTGTGTTCTTTCCATCATCCAGGTACAAATTTCTTAGGAGTTTGTTCTCAGCATGAATAATGAGGTACACCTCCACCAGTACAGAGGTATTTCAACAGCACTGGCACAATTCTTGGGTCACCTCAGAATCACAGAATCATTTTGGGTGGAAAAGACCTTCAAGATCATGAAGTCCAACCATTAATCCAGCATTGCCAGGCCACCACTAAGTCATGTCCCTCAGCACCACATTTACATGTCTTTTAAAAACCTCCCAGGATGGGGACTCCACCACTGCTTGTGCAAAACTTAGGCCAGAAGTTTACCTCATAGGATGTTTTGATGAGGTCAAAGATGTCGATTTCCAGTGGTGGGTCATCTCCACTGGTCAGTAAGGCATGCAAGTGGGGAATGGGGGGTGAGACACTCTGTCTGTTAACTACATTGTCCAAGTACCTGTGGGGAGAACACAGAACAGGTGCAAGACTCCATAGTTAGAGTCCAGGAAAAGAAATAATATCCTAAATGCTTCATTCCCTATTTGTTTGTATCATTAATCTAAACATGTAGGAAAATTTGATTTTCCCAGCTAGCCTGCAATGCTGCCCTCAACATATCTGAAGTAAAGCTGATTTTCACCCTATTTTGGGGAATATCTGTTCTTTTTGAAGTGGGCTCTTAGTCACAAGCTGATCTTGCTGCACATAGAAGAGAGTCGCATTTCAAACAAGAAAATCTTACGTTTACTAGTCTTGGGAGATACCTGCTCAATAAAATTTGCTGTTTCTAGAAAGCAATTCCTGCCAGGATCTGTTCTTAATAGTAGTCCAGAATACTTCTGTGAATTTCAGATAAACAACCCTTTAGAGTTCAAATTCAAACAGATGTCGGAATGAATTATGCTGCAAAGCAAACAATTCAAAAAATATGGAATTCTTCCATACTTGAGCCAAAAATGAACTTCAGCTGTTGTAGAAAACAACAGCAAACCTCTCTGGAGCTCAAGTTTTGTCCTACAGTGTTATCTGTGACCTATGTAATGGAATTAGTTCGAAAGAGATGATGCCTAAAGGGGTACTGTTACTATTCAGTTATAAATAAGGACAATGAATGGTACCTGCCCAGAATAGTCATGGCTTCACCTTCATCACAGCACTGCAACAACTTCTCCATGTTGGCATCAAGTATGGCCAATGACACCTGCAGGATAAACTTGATTCCCTCATAGAAAAAACAGTCGACAATGACCACGGCACTCTCAAAGGGCATGACACTGAGAAAGAGAGTGAGAAACCAGGAAAGGGATATGGTGGAAATCACTCCTAGGTCTTGCATCTTTTCTGACAGCTGTGGAAGATACTCTCGTGTAAGCTCTTCAAAGATTCCTTGGTCCACCAATGCACCTGGGAAACAAAGAAAAACAATGGTAGAACTCAAACTGGTGGTATCATGGTACTATACCCAAGCTAGTAAATTATTAAATTAGTGAGTTCAGTTTCATTTCATGTAAGCCTTTTAACATCAGAACTAAAATTAATACATTTATTCAGATTTGTTCCCTCTTCTCAATAAATCCAACATACTTAGAGACTACTCCTACATTGCAGAGCATGCAGAAACAGAATCTCTCATTGATCTATGCAAGTTACCTGAAAGGAGCAGTGGAGGATTACTGATATTATGGTATCTACATCAAAATATACTCTATTATACAGAATAGCTTTAACACCCCATGAAGTGGTGCTTCACTAACCTTTCCTGGGAGCCTATTCCAAAGATTTAATACATCATTCAGATGGGTAAAAAATAACCCAATAATCTTCTAGATAGGCCTCCTTACTGCTAATGGGTCCCTCCTTCTACCAATTTTTAGTGACTTCATCTTCCTTGTTACTACAAGGTAGCACTACTACCTTGGTAGCCTGTAGTGTCTCTTCCTATGTCTCCATCACACACCTGCAACTTTAAAGGGAACAGGGTTGTGCTTCATCACCTTTAAAATGCACCACATTTAATTCACTCTGAACAACAAAATGTTCCTGAGGTGCTGGTGCAACTGTAGCTGAAGACCCAGGCTCAGTATGAACTGGACAGACTCACCCACTACTCTTGTATTGTAGTAATCTGGCAACATCCGCTCACATAAGGCCACCAGGAGCCAGAAAGCCTCTTCCTCATTGCAGTACAGCAACAGTACTGACGTGACAATGTTCATGGCCTACAAGCCAGCGGGGCCAAGTACACAGACAGAGGAGACAAACATGAAGGTGTTCATGAAAGCTCTGTCATTACAGACCACCTAAACTTAAAAAGCACGAATACAGCAAAACTGTCACTACGAATCACACCTATTGCCAGCTTTTGCTGGCATCCAAGTCAGACAACCTTAAGCCAGTTTACTTTCTTGTTTCAGTTCCTCTGCTCATGAGGCAGCAAATAATGTAACTACTTTTTGTCAAGAACTTCCATTTATCCTATATAATGGAGACAAGTATAATTTTCAAAGTTTTCTTAAAAAGCTTTGCAAGAATTTGGCCGTAACAGAACAACATCATGAGAAACTTTAATACCAAAGCAATACAGAAAATGAATCTGATTTTCCAGAGTTGTTTCACAAACCAGCAACTGGCTTTGTTTTCAATATACTGTCCATATGTACTATCACTCACTCCATTTACTTGCTCTTTTTAGTGAAAATAAAATGTTTCTGCTAAACTAGGGAAAGCTCTAGCAGGAAAACTAGTAAAAAACTGTCATTACACCTAACAGAAATGTGCAAAGTCTATTTAAATGCTGTATCCAAAGGATAGTTAAAAGATCTTGCAATATAACCACTTCATTCCTACTCTCACACCCCCGCAGGGACAGCATGAATGAAAGGCTTGAAACTGAACAAAAAAACTGCAGAAAAAGTTCGAGTCAATCATGGCCACCACGTAGGACTAACGTGTCTAAGACTTCTTTCTTACCTGACAGTACCCAATTGTTGGGTTTCTGAAGGCATAAGCTGTTAGGACTCTCCGGAGGGCAGCAATTCCCAGCTCATTCTGGAAGGCAGGATGTTCAGGCATGGAACGGTGCAGGTCCCTCTCAATTTCCTCTGTGGCAAGATTGTACTTTCCCATTGACTTTTCCACCAGATCTGCATAGTAACCAGGGTGAGTCACCATCTCATTCCAGGCCCCTGCAATGACAAACAAATACTGTTTCACCTCTTGGGCTCTGGAACGCAGATTTTATGCCCACAGTTTCAGCGGTGAGGCAGCCAGGAATCAACGCATGAACTACAAATAGATAGAAAAGTGTGGTAACAAACTCATTGTTAAACTATCATTTTAGAGTCTAGGTCCCAACTGAAATCCAGACCAAGGGAGGCTAAAGAGCTAGTATGCTCATAAAGAAAGTAATCTCAGCAACATGGTAACTGCATTTTTGGCAAAAACACCATGAAGTATCACTCAGGTTGAGTTAACTTGTGATTAATTTATTCTGAAATGAGCCAGGACTCATACTTTTTCCTTTGAGATGTGCAGAAAGCTTATTCCTGCTAGCTGTCGAAGTATTCAGCACAATATCCTACCTGAGAAAAGGAGCCAGAGCTCCCCACGAAGATTCTCTGGGATTCCTTTCTGCACCAGCTCCCTAGTCTTGGCAGTACGATACATACACATCCCTCGCCCATATTCAAAGAAATGAATGTTCCAAGACTCTTCCTTCATCTTCTCCTTTGCCTTCACAGGAACAAACACAGCCAGTTCAGGATTAATGCATTTTTATGTTTGCAGGGCAGGTAATTTCTGTGTATATTCAGGCCTACACTTCACCTATTCAAGGGAAATATACCGTGGCATTCAAAGCCTTTCTTCTTTCTGCTTAATAAAAGGGTGTATGCTAATTGACACTGTTCTAAATCAGTTCCAGGTTTGCTTAAAGTCAAGTCTTTACAACACTAACATGGGCTGTGCAATGGCATTACACCTTGCAAATGTCTACAGGAACACAAGCAGAACCATGGTCTAAGTTCATTAACTAGCAAGCAGAGACACCAGTTCTCTGCTTCCTTGATCCGGAGAAAACGAGTTCTTCACAGACATGAATTTACATCCCAGAAGCACAGTAACACTGGTTTCTCAGCCTCTAGTCAAGTATCTCAGTACTGACAAAGTACACTGATGGCCAGGTTATGTCTGTGCAGCGTTGTTGTTCTGACAGCCACAGCAGTTATCCTGGAGGACTGACCAGGGGTAAAATGCATTTTCAGTCTTAGGGCAGGACAGGAAATCTGCAGCCTACTGTAAACTATTTATAGTTAATTGTTTTAAGTTAAAATATTATTTACCCCTTTGGGTCCCACAAACTCCTTGGAATTTCTTCTGAAGAGTTTCAGTAGTCCCTGTGAAGCTGTTGGCACCTCCCCGACACAGAAGTTGCCAGATCGACTGCTGAGAGCAGACGTGGGGCTGGCTGCAAGGGGGCTGCTGGAAGGCAACTCTGGAACCTCCTGAACAACAGAACATAAAGCATCTGAGCTCTGGCAGCCTCCTCCTCTGCTAATTATCTAACAAAGAGACAGCATTTGCTGGTGACTGGCACTGTTAGCACACTGTAAGGAGAGTTACTCAAAGAAGCTGACAAATGCTGCTCCAAGCTAACTCCTCCATACCTCACAGCCAGGATCTGCCAAACTCCACTTCCATTCCCTGTCACTACCACACGGTTTCTTGGATGGTGTTCTCTGCAAGAAGTCAGAGATCCTCTGCACCAAGAAATCTCGGTCTTTCAGGTTGGCAAAGAAGAAGGTCATTTTACTTCTGGTGCTGATGGACAGAGGGCTGGGCAAGACACTGGAGCTATCTGCTTTCTCCACTATTGTCACCTAGAAGACAAAGAAAAGGGCCATCTGGATCTAGCAGGTTCTTCATCATCTCTAAAGCACCACACAGAAGACAGAAGCACACAAAAGACAAGAAAGGCCTTTAGTCCTAAAATACAGCTAAGAAACCCCCACCTCTCTGAGAGGAATGATGAGATGACAGGCTTCCTCGGCCTTGCTGGCAAAACAGATGTAATTATTGGAAACAAACATCTGGCCAGGAATATGCATCTTGTTGAATGGTGTCCACAAGGTACAGTCTGTATGTCCATCCAGGCACTCATCCTTGGGCAGGCGGAAAGTGGCACGGTAACACTCATTTTTGGCTCGAGCATCCAGGTCTCTGGGGAAACATAAAGAGTAGTCCCCAGAGGTTTTATTTCCTCACTTGAAAAACCCACTCAAACACTAACATTAAGCATTTGTTCCAATCACAACCTTCAGACTGTGCTGTGTATTCTTAGTATTCACTTCTCTAAGTGAGATGCCACCCCTTATCTGACTCTTCTTTCAGCCCTCAGACACGCTCCACTGACAAGGCATGTCCTGCACTACAAGATAACACCAGTGCACCTGCAGATCTGGAACTGCAGAGAACAGTCCCAAGGGGAGGATTTGTTACAATACAAGTGTATGCTACTTTTTATAAATCTTCAACTTCAGACAAAGGGGCTGATGTCATTTTCTTCTGCCTTTTTTTTTTTTTTAAAACAGGATTTTCAACAGTTTCTAGTTAAAAATTCCTTCTGAGAGTGCCTAGTCATGCATGAGAAGACACGAGGGCCTGGGCCTGTGTGAATTCAGTACCAATCTGAGGTGGAAGAAAAAAGAACAGGCAGAGGGCTAATGACTGAAATAAGTGATGCAGCCCCTAGAGTGAGAAAACCCCAGTGGCACTTGGGAGCTACACAGGAATGCAGATTTATTATTGCAATCCCCTGCTATCTGTCTCGTACTCTCACTGCTGGAAACACACCTTTTTAATGCAGAGATGTTCTTAAGAGGCTTCCTGGGCTTTGGGAGGGACTTGTCCTGTAGGAAGCTTTCATTATCCAATAGCTGCCTCATAGCAATGTTGGCCAGCTGCTCCATCAGCTTGAATGTCTCGTTGATGTTGAGAAACATGGAAAAATAAAGTTCACTGTCCCTTGTGCTTACTTTAATGCACTCAGGGAACAGCAGTGTAGCATTTTTTTCTAGCTGGGTTACATCCACCCACTGGATCACTAGTGTAACTGGAAGGGGAAAAAAAAAAGTTAAAAGGCTACTATTCCAATTTGAAGCAAAACAACAATCAGAAATAAAGCTGAAGCAGCCCATAACCCCTCAGTGTAGTGGCATTTCCCCCCTCTTACACATGGACAATTGTTTTCTTCATACTTCTACTCAGTTCTCCAGAAATACTTGGAAATAATCTTTGGGATTAACTAGACTAGAAATAATGCAGTTCCAAAAGGACTATCTCCCATCCAGTAAATGCTTTCAACTACAATTACTCAAGTTTTCATTCTTTCTTTCCAGCAAATTAGCTTTTGACTCGGGAATTCAAGCTTTGTAAATACTGGATCCTGGTAATGGTTTCAAATAAAACCCACCAAGATAAAAATATGGCTTGGTTCTCTAACCCAATTACATTAGTAAAAATTCGTAAAAAACTAAAGCTTTAAGTGTACTTGTACAACTTGAGAAATTGTTTTGAAAAATTACTGAAACATTCAGTCTAAATATCACTGAAACGCTTGTGAGAGCAAGGATTGATCTATGTGTTGTGCCAGAGCTCAAAAAATTCCCAAAAGCAAAAAACCTGTCAGCTTCAGAAAAACACTTCACACAAAAGATCAATTGCATCAAAAAGACCATCTGCATCAAAAAGATCACGGGAGATGGCAAAAAAACAACTCTTATGCTCAGAACTCACCCTCTTTGCCCAGCAGGAAGGAGTAGAAGCAGAGGTGATTGACAGTGAGGTACAGCCAACCCTGCCTGGGAACACGCCCCTTCCAATAACTGCAGGAATAGTAATTGACCAGCTTCTCCACCTCGGGCATCCCAAACTGCTTCCGCATCTTCAGTTCAGCCTCTTTGAATTTACCTGGATCCTCTTCACTCTGGGGCTGCTCATTCTTGTTCTCTTCAGCAATAATTCCCTGAAAGGACATGGGAGGAGAGAGAGAAGAAATGGAAGGAAACGTGCCTGCTGACAGACACAATATACAGCAAAAGGTCACAGCAGCAATCCGGAAGACAAGAAGAAACATGACAGAGCAGTTATCACTTCTCCTGTCATGTCAGAGGGATAGCAAAGACATGTAGAAAGAGCAGTTGGATAATTTGGGAGTCTGTGATCTGGGATCTACTCCTGAACACATGCAGCAGCATTTAATGTTGGACTGAGCATCTCCTGGCTGGCCTGGTAACACTCTGCACACCCCCCAGCAGAACCGGAGTCTATTTTCACTGCGGACGTGTTCCTCCAACAGGAAGGAGATCATCTGCCAAGAAGGGCAGAACTCAGCAGTCTGTCACAGCTCGAGTGGCCAACAGGAAAAACAAATGACCACAATCTCTCACATGCAGATGCACACAGAAAATACGAAGCAGCTCAGAGGAGTACTGAAAAAGACTCAAACTGATGCTGTTCAACAAAAAACGCTATTTATAAGTTCCTGCTCTGGAGAATTTCTGGCTTGGGAATCTGAAGTGTGTTGGCAGCACAAGAAACAGAGGCCCCTGGCTCATAGGTAAGTGGAAGTTGAAGTTGGGATGCAGCTCCTTGACAACCTAGATGCCTTTTAGACTATCCTGGCAGGGCAAGTACACTGCTTGTGAAATAGAATTCTCTCTCCTGTATTTGCTCCTAGATGAACCCCTGTTAAACATTCTCTCTGCACCAAAGGCATAACCAGGAAGGATTTTAAAGAGGTATCATATCTTAGTTAGTAAGAACATCCTAAGCAGACTGTTCCTTGAGATCTGCTTATTACCTTTTCCCCCCCAAAATACATTTGTCCAGTGTTATAACTGTAACACAGTCCTGATGCTACTGTCTGCATTCCACGACAACTCCAAACATACGACATCTGAAGAGCAAGCAGAGAATTTTGCAGTGGAGCTCTTGCTCCTTCCCTCCCCTCAGGTAAAAAATTCTTAAAACCACCTCCCCATTCTTTCTCAGGATCCAGAAGTCCTTCAGGGAAACATAGTGCTTACATGTATCTTGCCCTTGACAAAAGTGGTGATATCTTCTTCATTATCAAAGATGGATAGAGTCTGCAGTAAGTTATTCTCCAGCCACTCCCAGTGCTTTGTGATCTCTTTACGAGATGATCCTAATTGAAGGGGTGAAAGATGACAAGAAAACCAAAGAAAAAAGAAATTAGAACAAGGTCTTTTTTCCTCCAGGCTCACAACAGGAAACTAATAATTACCAAACAGTGATCAGGACAAATCAAACACAACTACTGTACACATCAAGGATACTTTAAGTAAACCAACATTATGTTTCTCATGAAACGTCTCCAGTGCCACCAGGGATAATCAGCACACGACCAAGAGATGATCCTATTTGCCAGTGAACACTAAACACAGCCTTTTTTTCCCCAGAAAAGAAATATTCTTTTAATTCCTGGTATTCTAGAATAAAAATAATGAACTTTCAGAAGACCTCGAAATTTCAAAAACAACTGAGCTTTTTACACCTACAAAGAGGTTCCATGTCCCAGGGCAATGGTCAGCAGCTGTCTTTAACCACACAGTCTACAACAGCTCACAAAGGATAAACTTCACTGTGTAAACAATTTAAAGAACTTTTCTATAGGAAGTTGCTTTAGTTAGCTGCCACCAATTATTTCAAAGATTTGTGTATACTAAATGATTTCTTCCTATCTATTGATAGCTATCACTATATTTTCTTGTGGACAGAAAAAAAAAAGCAGAAAAGCTAAAAAAGCAATTCTTTTTTTTAACAAGAAACATTGTTAAATGCAGACAAAAAGAAAACTGTTTAAATGCATACCAAAGACATTTTAAAGTTTCTCTTGACCAAATTCCAGTAAATTTTTCTTCTGAAGTTTCATACAAAAGCAGTGGGATATCTAAAACTGCTAACAGCATGCCTCCCACTACTCATTTTCCCTGTGAGTACACCCTCCATGTAGTTGATGATGGAAAAGAAGAAAGCAGCAGACAAAACAAGCAGTTCCCTAAAGCTATTGCTCTACCTGGCTTTCTTTTTCAAAAAGGCAGCTTCAGGAATAGTCTTCACATATTTGTAGTTGGACACCTCACCACAAAACCCAACGCCACCTAATCTGTGGTTTCACAAGCAAAAATAACTCCAGGACCTGAAACCAAAAACTAGAGGTAAGCAAGCCGCAGGGCTATGAATTTGAACTTGTCTGTACAGCCCAACGGATCAGACAACAGGGATTTTCTCTTTTGCCCCTGTGTATAACTTTACTTGACATCTATCCAAGACATCTGACGAAGTTTTTAAAGCATAAATGATTTTGAGTAATATGAAATGGCTTAAGAGCACAGCATTATCAATCACAGGATGCTTTGGTTGTGCAGGTTGTGCCACAGGTCCAGCCACAATGGCAGGGGATAAAGTCTGCATTCTGTTTTGCACCTTGAGCTGCATCCCTCACCAACTCACAGCAGACAAACTGCTAAAATAAGCCAGGCCTCAATAACTGATGTCTTTCTAAGAACAGCAGCAGAATGACATTAGAACAAAGGAGGCTAATTCTACAATTCCTGCAAAGCCAGTTGTAAGAGCAAAGCGCTGGAAGGCCGCAGCTGGGCATGGCCAGAATGCTGCCCACCAGTACTTGTACAGGAGAGATGGTAAATAAAAGAGACACATGTTTCAGCCAGAGAACCATGCCCATTTTATAACTTTAAGTGCATGACACTTCTCTTACTTTAACAGTAAAATGAGAAACATATAATTTTAAAAAATACTTTGAAGACAATATATTTACTGCAGCGTGGGATTTCAGAGAATTTCCTTTGATTGTTAAATAGCCCACCTCATTCTACCCTGCTGCAATGCTTAAAAGTAATCAAGACCCAGAAGAGATCAACTAAAACACTCCTAAAATTGTACAGATATAACACATTCCTTGACTGTCAAGATACTATAAAATTTCTACCCTGTATGCGGCCACCAAATATTCCATTTTCTATGTAGTTCCTGGCTTGCCATTTTGTTTTCTGTCTTTGTTCCTCTCTGCCTTCCCCAAAAGGGAAACCGAGTGTCTGTGAAACACAGAAACTCCTTAACCTCTCTTCTGAAGTAGCTCTGAAAGGGAGAATTTTGTATTGGTTGCCTAGGGAGAAGTTAGGAACAGAGGAACAACACATCAGCGTCTGTGGGCTTAGCAATTGATTAGCTCATGCTCAGATTTTACAGCTCAACCACAAAGTGAGAAGTGAAGATTCTTTTTATTAAAAAAGTCCATGTAAAAAGTATGTCTGAAGGTATTTTCTCTTTAGCAACCAGTAGGACCTAAAGCCTTTATCAGAGTTCACCAGCAGACACTATCATCAGGTTGCACTGTGATACTCTAATACAGCAGTTACATTTCTCAAGTAAAAGCAGCCAAGGATTCTTGATGTTTTAAAAGAATATTGTTGTCATGTATTTTACAGATACAGACCATCTACATGTCTATTAAAGGCCAGAAATAGCAAAAAAATAACTCGAACAAGACAGTACAGAGATTCCTCAAAGAATGTCTGGCACTTTAAACCACCTTACATGCTCCCATCCTGTACCACCTGCCTGGTAAGCAGGTTTTGGCACAACACTCATCATCCCACAGCACTCTTATCAGCATGGTTTTATTCCCTGAACAATCTCACTATAGCCTTGCAAAAAGATACACCTTGGAAGAAAGAAAATTCAAATCATCTGTAGAAAGGGAAGCTTTTACAAGGCCTTAAGCTCCTAAACTACAGTTTAAAGAGCACTGAGAGGTTCTTCTACTTCTGGCATCCTCCAGCACCCATCAGAAGCTCTGCAGTTTCCTGCACAGCCACAGAATACCTCTGTGTGGCCTAACTGATCATCTGAACCAAAAAGATGACAGAGTAAGACAAATCCAGCACCTGACAAGAGCCACAGTAACACATACCACACGCCACTGCCCAATACACTTGAGAGTCCTGAGTCTGGTGCAGAATACGGTACGGGGCAACTCTGGCACTGGAATCCAAAACCACGTCTAATGTTCCCACAAGGAGACCTAGGAGGCAAAGAGGGAGAAATTGAAGCAATGTCATACCAAAATGAAGACCTGGGTGAAGTAAAAATACAGCATTGACACTACAGAAAGATGCCAGTGTTCCTGTTATGGACACTGATGGAAGAGCACTGGCACTGGGTTGAGAAAATGAAGACCTACATTCAGCCACTGCAACAAAACCACCCATAAACCTGCTACAGTCCAACCCACTGGTAATGGATAACGTTTAGATGGCAACTAAATGTCTACTAAGCCTCATTATAATCCTCTGCCTTGCTAGGACTGTTCTCTAATAAAAGCAAAATGTATTTTCCTTGGTGGGGTTTCTGTTGCTAACAGTGATTTTTAAGCCTACCAAACTGAAACACACAAGACTTTCCAACACTGCACCTTTCAGCATCACCTACACAAACAGCAGGTAAGATAAACTCATCCAAAATAGAATAAAATGGCTCTACAAAACCTGGTGCTCAGAGGTTTCAGTCATGTTTCTGGAAGTACTCTGATTAAAAAAAGGCAGAGAGTCAACATCTGGTAATACAGAAGTTAAAATATTTTTCTCCAGTGTTTAATAAAACAGCAGGCACTGCCAGAAGACATGCTGACACCCACCACACCTTGTAAAGCAAATGCATTTATTTCAATTAAGTCAATTTACTAGATAAACTAATAAACATTTTCTTTGCAGTAAAGATGCTCATAGTACCTTGTCTAGAATAGGAAAGCAAATTAATTTTGCAACAACTTCGTGGTTAAGTCTTCTAATATTGGAACTTGGAGAGGAGTGCTCCTCTGGATCACTATTTGGGAGGTCCAAGCTCAATTCCCTGCTCTCCCTCCTGTGGTTTGGGTAAGTCTGAGCAAACTGTATTCATTCCTATCTTGTCATGAAACATTCTACTTCCTCCCCTTTGTGTCTATCTCTCTGGACTATCCAAGCAAGTGACAGATTAGGAATACACCACTTCATGAGTACTCCTACACATCATTAAGAACATACTCCTACTTCAAGAGAAGTGCCATCCACAGCAAGCTCATCTGGTAACCCCTGAAATGCACAGCAGGATCTCACTTTTGACTCCAGGTTTCTTGTACACAGTTTCAGGCAGAATATGGATCTAAAAGTAATTCTGAACATTTCCTATAACAGTACTGAATGTGTTCAATATTGACACATGGACTGGTAACAAGACATGTTTAAGGACTTGAGTATGACGGTGACTTAAAACACCTTTCCAGCTTAATGCACAGATAGCTAACCAGCACAGCAGGATCTCACTTTTGGCTCCAGGTTTCTTGTACAGTTTCAGGCAGAATATGGATCTAAAAGTAATTCTGAACATTTCCTATAACAGTACTGAATGTGTTCAATATTGACACATGGACTGGTAACAAGACATGTTTAAGGACTTGAGTATGACGGTGACTTAAAACACCTTTCCAGCTTGTCTGAAAATCTACACTCTAACTCTACAATGCCAACCTGCAGTTGACCAGCTCCTTAAGGAGGACACGTGGCTTTTAACGTGTAGGAGCTCTGAATAACTCTTCTCACTGAGCTAAACCAGCTCAAGAAGTAAACTGGCTCAAAGCTTCGACCGTTTAAGAATAGATAAATTAAAATGTTTCCAGAATAGCATCAGGTGTCATTTCTTCCTGTAAAAACCTGGGAAATTACAAAATACAATTATATGCCTACATGCAAAATGACACATTTAAGCTGTATTACATAAAACAGATTAAATGAAAATCATTTTGAACATTGTGACAAGATGAAATAGGCTAAGAATGCTTATCAGCTGCATCGTTTCTATAGTTAGAATATTTGGTTAGGGGGGATAATACACGAAACTGGTTGTGCATAATTCTCAAATGTAAAAAGCATGTATTTGTTATTCACATAACCGTGTCAGCATTTTGCACATCAAGAGGGTGTTTTAAAAGCGAGGGGATTTTTTGGTGGTTGTGGACGTTGTGCCTGGGTCACAGCCCGGCTGTTTTAGCAGTCTCTATCACCAAACACGGCTATGGGGCAGCCACACAGAGGGACAGTTATCACCGGGCTGCACCCACACAGCTTCACCCCCGGCCCGAGCACGGCGCAATTTTCATGCAAGTACTAATTAAAAAACGACGTCTTGATTCCAACCTCTAAATTGTCAAAAAAACACACCACAAAAAAAACCCCAAGCAACAAACTCCACAAAAAAAACCCACAAACAAACAAA
>NW_008600935.1:0-30944 GCF_000691845.1 Merops nubicus
GGGAACGGAGCCTGGCCCGGGACGGGCAGAGCGGCCGCGGGCGGGAGGGATCCTACGGCACTCGGTTCCCAGAGAGCCTGTGGTGCCTCCGCGAGAAACGGCGTTTGTGAGTGGTGACAATTGCCACCGGTGCGTGGAATTTGTTGTGAGTGGCCTCTTCAGGCTTTCTTAAGTAGTAAAGGTGAAACAATCCAGTTCTGCCTTCTTCCCGTTGTCGCAGAACTAGGTATTTCTTTATTCAAAACATAAAAGAGTATTTCTACTCAGGATTTATAAGACTGAAAATCAAAGGTGAAAGTCCTTGTCAGCTCTTAACTCTGCAGGCAGTTACCTGTGTGTAAACTCAGTGCCCCTCATGGGAGCTGCATGGGGCTGTCCTCAGCTGCTGTCGGAATCGAGTCATACATTTGTCCCTGCCTGCTGTTGGTGTGCTAGCGACGTTTAGAAATGCTAATCTGATGTGCATCTTGGTGTCATTGCCATAAGAAGGGAGGAAACTACTGTCTTAAAGCTGTCTTCATACACTAGAGCAGTTTCTTTACCAGTCTGTCTGTTTTCTTTTGCCAGATGTACCCTGACGGTAAACAGAATCCATTTTGTATGGAAACAAATGTCAGGAGCTGATTGTTCAACCTGTGTGTGAATTCCCTTCAGTACTCCTATTTTTTGCCTATACCTCAAGTCTGACACTTAGCCAAAGGGCCTTTTGAGAGTTTCTCAGTATTTTTTTACCACCTGAGCAGAGGTCATAGTCATCACTGCTGTCATGTCCTGGGTACAAGCTGCGGTCAGCCGATCCAACGAGGATATATTTGATGAAGATGCAGATGAGATGTATCTGCTACAGAAGGAATGGAACAGCACTATGAAAAAAAGATTGAAGGTACTTCTATAAGAATAATTTCGTAGTCTTTTTCATCATTCTAGATTTACAGATACATACCTTGACAGACATATGGCTGATTTAAAGTGGAGAACTAAGAGTGGCTGTTTAAAAGTTATTGTGGCGTAGTTGTCTGAACGTCAGAAAAATTTAGCAGGCATTTACAAAAACTCTGTCCTAGTAGTCATCAGAGCAAAGTACTGTTTACCAAGACATGGATTCCCACTGTACAACCATGTGCATTTGTTACAGGCACTGCTAAACTCTGATGCAAGCTATTTGCTTCATACTTGGAAATGTAGGGCAACACAGCTGAATGGTGCTAATAAACAAATGTAAGACATTTGGGTTTTTAAGCAGAGTTTTTCCAGTCAGATTTAAGTTGTGTGGCTCCATGTGGAACCACAAGTGGACGCTGCAGTCTGGGTAGTTCTTTGGCTTATTTATTCTTCTAGTGAAAAATGTATTTTGTGAAAGCTGGTTTCTGCAGCCCTTCACTCCCTTCAATCCTGTGGGGAACAAAACAAGTACACAAGCCCAGGTTATTTCAGCAGATGTGTTATCAGTCGGAGTGGGGCCAGCAGGGCTCATCTGCTCACGGGTGAACAGCTTTGGCTGAAGAACATAAATGGAAGCTGTTGTGTAGGCTGTTGATGAGCAAGGGTGTCACAACAGAGCTGTTGTATTACTCTCCAAGGAAAAGTTTCCTGCATCTGAGTCCCTTGAAAAGACTGATTTACTTCAGGGGCTGTTTAGTGTTCTTACACAAATCCCTCTGGTATTTTATGAGTCGATATTGCAAAATCATAAAATGTCATTGAGGTTAGAGCTCTGTGTTGGGCAAAATAAAGAAACACTCTTGTGCCTGGCTGTTCCTCTAGCAAGGCCACCAGTTCTCTTATGAGCACATAGAAGTTTACACTCTTAAAACTTGCTCTTTTGGTGTGAAAAAAAGTTAAGAATTATTCTACATTATATGATAATGTGATTAGAATATACATAAATTCATTTGCATTACAATCATTAGTTGTTTCTTACAGAAAGCAACCTCAATGTTATGTGTATTTATATATGATGCACTCCACCACCACCATTTTCCCAGAGTAACTCTAGAATTGAGTGAGATCTGTCAAGTAGAAAAGAAAGTCTTAATAACTAGTTTTGTAAAAACAGGATTACAGACAGGAGAATACCTCTGCTAAAGAGGAGGCTTTGCTGCCTATATTAGAGATGTCTAGAAATCTGTGTGGTATTCATTAATTTTCCAGAAGTGTTGGTCTTCATAAAAGCAAGCATGCTTTCCTGCAGTGTTGTCTTATTTCTTGATGTTAAGAAATGTATTTTCCTTATTTTCTGGCCTTCTAGAGATCCTTTTGAAAAAAGAACTGGATCCTACAGATTGGTAAAAGTCATGTACTGCAAAACCCATGTTTTGGCTTGATAGTGGAGAGGGATGTTTAAATCTAGAAGCTGCAATTTAAGAGACTGAATATCTGTTTAAACTTCTGTTACTGTTATAGAATTGTCACAGGTTCAATTTTTCATCTCATGAACAACCTGTTTCACTACTCTTTATTACAGGAAGGCTACAGGGATGGAGTTGAGGCTGGGAAAGAACTTGCACTCCAGGAAGGCTTTAATCAAGGTTACAAACACGGTGCTGAGCTGATGGTTACATGTGGCCAGTTCAGAGGAACCCTGAAGTAGGTTACAAACTCCTTAAGGGTGGTGTGTGTGTGGGGAGGGTGTGGATATGGAGGGAGCATGCACGTAGTTTGTTGTTGTTTTAAGTTATGTTGTAAATCTGTCCAAAGTGAGCAACCTCAGGTTTTGAATAGAGGAATTGCCCACATGGGTGTAGAGTGATCAATCTTAAAATCCTGCATTGGGTGCTTTTCCAAAATTTATCTGAACCTACATCTTTAAGCTTAATATTTAGTTCTGCTGCTTGAATTTCCCAGAAAATGTGAATGAAACACTTATACATTCATATAGTATAGGTACCTTGTCACATTGCTATTCCCCTTCAACAACTGGAAGTCTGTATGGGTACATGTAATCACTTTTGTTGTTGTTGTGCTTCACTTTTCAGTGCTCTCTTATCCTGGTGTCGTTTTAATGGACATGATTCTGCTTTAAGTGAGATAAATAATCTTCTTGATATGGTTGGAAAGCATGAAGAAGAGCTGCTTAAGTATCTCAGTTCTGTTGAACAACAGCCAGATCTTGGACACATTTTAGATTCTGTTCAGGACATGGACCTTAATCACACAGCTCCAGCTGGGACAGAGTACAATGAAGTTAAAGCTGGAAAATACAAAGACTTTGGCAGCTCTGGTGAAAACATCTGGAGAAATAATGGGGAGGTTGGTTTCTTGCAGTCTGAGTGCAGCAAGGCAAAACTCTGCACAGATCCTGAAAGGTCAACCCTTGCTTGGGTTAAAAAGCAGACTGTTTGCCTTGTAGAGCAACTGGGCTTATCACTGGATATACTCCATCATGTTCAGCAACTGGAACATTAGTTTTTCTGTCTCTTGCTATTGAAAATTATCTCAACTGGATTTGATTCTCTGTTTGTGGACCATGTACAGACTGATGCATCACTTTGTTTTAGGGAAATCTGATTTTGATACTTCCCACTAGGGGTGATATCTGTAAATCTTCACCATGCTTTGGCTCCTGGCAAAAAAACCCTTGGGTTTTTCCTCTTAAATGTAACTCACAGAAAGGGGAAGTGACTTTTAAAGCTCTACAAAGCTTTACTAAACCTGTTTCTGTTCTGTGTCAGAAGCTGTCATTTCACCCTCACTTTCTCTTTTGGCAGTTGTTTGGAAGTCAGATCCCTTAAATAGCCACTCTAAGTAGATACCCTCTAATCTAAAAAATAAATTTCCAGCTTGTCCAGTGCTGTGGACAAGCTATTCTTGCAGAATAAGCTGATGATGATATGCTGACTCCATGCAAAACAGAACAGGATTTGCTGCTGATTTCTAGGGTGCTGTGACTCTAGTCACTATATAGGAATTTTTCACCTTTTGTCAAACTCTTCCTCTTATCCTCTGTAACCCCTATACAGTGCACTTTCAGAGTTAAAAACTATATTTTTTTCTGCCTCATACAATTCTACTAATTTCACCATTCTCTTCCAATGCAGAATTACTGACAATTCCATTGTGTTACTGCTAGACCACTACTCTTTACCTGTTAGACTGCCCTGGACACATTTCCAGTCTAACAAACTTCCTTGTGTTATATTTGTATTTATTCTGCTAGTCCCTCTAGCCTGAACTCTCAGTCCCATAGTGTTTTTCCCAAAGTCTTCAAGGAAGTCAAGCTTATCCACCTTCTCTTGGAAACGCTGTCAGCCACACGTGTGTATGTCTGACAACCTTGTGTGCCTGTGCCAGCATTCTGTATTTGAGTCCTTTTCCTGTGCCTTGCCTTAACTATAGCTGCAAAGTGCTCTGGGGAGTAAGTCTTTTCTTTGTGAATGCCTGTCTCTGTTTCACACTAATTAAAGTGATTTATAATAAGTTAGGAGTTTAGTTGTTTTAAGTTCCTTGTAACTTCCCTTCTAGACCGAGTCGAAGCAGATCTAGACAAGGACAAACTGAAATTTGAACAGTCAACTTAACTTGCTTTGAAAAAAAAATTAAATCACTAAGCATTTTTATACTTTGAGGCCAGAAAAAAAGTAATGTAAAAATTACTTGGTTTTCGGAGGATGAGTTTACAACTTTCTTACTAAAGACTCTGTTATCCTGCCATGGATTTGGTAGGCTGTAATTTTGGCTGAAATTCAGTACCATTTCTGTGTTAGGGAAAAGTGGAACTGTACAGTCTCTTACTGAACCTGTTTCTGAAACAGTGGACAAATGGAGCTGGCTGCATTAATTGCATATGTACAGAATAATTCAAACAACTTTATTTTTCTCAGTTTATTTAGCATAATGCTGATGTGGGTAAATATTGCTTTTTTACAAGTGCATGTGTTATGTCATAACCTGTACCACATGTATTAGAGAGACATTTCCATACTGTGGCAGAATATGGTGCAGACAAAGATAAAGGTTACTAGAGCAGTGTTAGACTTTCCAAATTTGGAAGTTTAAACATGTAAATTCAAGAGTATTCTTTCTGTGTATTTAATACTGTGCAAAGAGGAAACTCCATTCACAAATTACTCAGTGAGCTTGCCAAGTTCTCTCCAACTGCTTCTGCAAAAGCAATTACGCCAGGGAAAATGATTTCTTCCTTGTTTGATTATCAAACAATAGAGTGTGTGTTTTACTTATCTATCATAACAGCTTCTGTACTAGTTGGAATTACTTTCCTCCACTTTGCACAGATTTTCTGGGCTTACTGTGGGGTTACGTATGTTATCACTCAGAGTTTCTGGTTTGGCTGTGGAAGGATTTTCTTTTGGTTTGTTTGTAATACTTGGCTTATCTGTCACTGCCATATCCTGTTGACCAGCCACAGAAAGACTTTCTTCAAGACTACTAGAATCCCTAATTTGCTCACGTGGTGGATCAGGTTTTTGTTTGATGTCTATTTCCATGGCTTCTGTTTCACTGTCAGCTTTCACCTTGGCAGCATTCCTGAAAATAGCTCTCATGACAACTGGGACTGACATGCAGCTGAAGGAGGAAATGAAACATTAGTCACTACTATGGACTTCACCCATTCTTCAGTGTACTTCTTGTTTTAAACTGTGGCTGACACCTGAATGATACCTGTGGTGAAAAACCACATCCTTGCAGCTTTTTGCTTTGTACAACCTAATGGGTGTTACATTGTAACTACAATATAACTCTATCTGTTGAGTTTTGTAATTGTAGCTTTCACATTTTTTATAAGCCGGGTACAGAGCATAAAACACTATCTACACTAGAGGAGTTTTCTTCACTCTTAACTAGAGTTACCTGGTTCCAGCAATAGTATCCTGTGAGTTAAAGGGCAGACTAATTAAACAGGTTCAAACTCCAGGCTGCATTGATCTTGCTGTCATCAAGTACATAATAGTTGTACACGAGCTTATGCCACGTGAATTGGTGCTCTCAGTCCTTACTTTATCATCTGTTTGTATACCACATCACCTTGCCTCTCTTGGAACTTGTTGCAGAAAACAAGCCAGAGACAGGATTGTAGACGTGCCATGTACACCTCACTTTCTGAAAAGAAACACTGATTGCTGCTGGGTAGATGTGGAAAAAGTTCTTCCCATGCTATTCTGAGTTACACCAGTCGTAAGACTCAGCTAGTCTTCAGAAAAACATGTTTCCAAAGAAAAAAAAGTGTCTTTATGAAAAGTAAAACTCTTCATTCAAAAGTGTTTCCCTTCCCTGTACACTTTCTACTAGAGAAGAACATTTTTCATCATTATTAATGTTGAAAGTTTTTGAAAGAGATACTAAAGTAACTTATTCTCACCGTTATACCTTTTTGTTAGAGTGAAGTTTTCTGGCTTCTGAGTCTATGGCGTTGTAAACACAGGTTTTCATTAAATGGCCATCTGAGGTTCATCCCAACTGCTCTGAAATGGAACAAAGCTACTTACCGCTTCACCGCTCGCTCTATGAAGTCGTCACTGGAATTGAAAGCTGGATCTTGGGGATTTAAATGAAGGTGACATTTGACTTCCCTGGAGGTTATAACATCAATTACCACTAAGAAGGAACAGAATACAGGTCTTTCAAAATGAGCATTTTTTGTGAACATTGAAAACCATCCTCTTATTCTGATGCTTCAAGAGAGGTCAGACTGAAGTCAGTGGGAGGGGGTCTGCATGAGTTTGCTCTTGCATAAGACTTCATTTTTCCCAATATACTTAAATCAGGAATAGTAAAAGTTATAATTTGTTAATTAACTTGCAGGCCAAGACGGAACTGGACTTTGCATTTACTTTCTGTTTCATGTTGAATGCATAATGCTTTTTAGTAAGCAGGGTATACACAAATGCTTCTGTGTGTTTTTCATGGGCTGCACACCATTGAGAGCAGTCCACATAATGCATTTGTGGCTGAGAAGCATAGTGCAAGAGCCAAGAGAGAGCCAAGTCCCTTGTCAGCCCAATAAAGAGCACAGTATCAGTTATTCCACACATACCACAGGCTAAATTCTCTTTCACAGGATGAAGGAAAAAGACAGAAAAGCTGGTGTTCCTGTGTGGTATCACTTCAAAGTAAAGCAGTTCTGAATCATCTAGAAATAAAATTAATATTTATTGATATTCACCCATTGAACCTGGACTTTTTTTTTGGCTGAATCACATGTCAGAATTTAAAAAATACTGATATAGCAGAATCTAATTATTAATTACTTTGGAAACTTAGTTTATGCATATAGAAGTGTCATGCCTAGAAGATTTAAAAAACAAAATATTCAACAGTGTAATACTAGAATTAATGACTTTTTTTATCATTTAAAATGTTGTACAATAATGAGAGCTTTGGCAAACAAGCAGTAAATCTGTTAACACCCAGCTTAGAAGATAGTTTCTTGCTAATTGCCATTAATTCCAGCCACAGGATTTACCTTCATTTACATGCTTCTCAGAGACACAGCTGCTGATCAGGCTGTTATACGCCACTTGGTGTCGGAGGGTCTCTATGACAGCAGGCAAACACTTTGGGTGGCTAAATGGGATTGTACTGATCAAGGCTCCTGTTAAATCTGATTTTTCTGAGCCCGTGTTTATGAAGTAACAGTGCTTTGGGCAATCTGGAAGAGACTGAACGACAAATATGTTGATACTTCAAGCACTGAAAATGAGAAAGAAGTGCTTGATGTTATCAGGCAACAGCACAAGCCGACAGCAAAAGTAGTTTTGGAAGACACACTTCTAGCATGTCCACTGTGTCTCTGCACTTCTGTAGAAATACAATCCTTAGAGGAAGGTAAATGAGGTCCACTGTCCCTCCCAAATGCACCCAAATTAGGGAAATATACCCAGAGCCATGTGGTCAGGCACGTGCCACCAATTCTTCCAGCTACTCCTGATAGCCCTATAGGCTACAGAAGTGTTAATCTTCTCTCAGGGGAGTATCTCAGTCATGGTGCTCCACAGTTGTACAAATAGATTAAAAGTTTTGCTCAAAATCTCTTTGGAGCATCATATGTCGTTCCTCCCATCACTACTGGTTTCTTTGGAGAAGCATGTTTGGCTAGAGTATCTCCTGGTGATGGATTTGAAGAGAAGGAGAAGAAATAGTAAATAAAATTTGCTGGCTGTTAATGTTGACAGTGATTTTATGATGTAATGAGAAGTGCAATATCATGCTAACTACTTCAGGATGCCAAATGGGAACTGTCACCTTAAGAACAGGGCAGGGCAGTTAATTAGGGTCTACATTAAGGAAAGCTGGAGAGCAGAACAGAAGAGCTTTTCCTCCTGTGTTCATGGAGCAAGAGGGTTTCACCTACACTCCTTTCAAGATTAGAATTCAATTTATTAATTTATTTCTAGAAAAAAAAATCTTCAAACTCAGAAGCAAAGCAATCTCCCAGCAAACGCTAATATTTTAGGGAACTGCTGAAGAGTTACAGAGCTTTTCATGTGTGTCTATTGGAAATGAAAAATTCATCCCACCCTTAGTGGTTTTATGGAGAAGAGCTTTGCTAAACTTTAACTTTAGTGTGGTGTAAACCTACTACTGCCTTCTGTACCACCACCTCACAATACAAGAACTATGTAGGCAGTAGGCTGTTCTAGTACTCCTTAGGATAAGAGAAAGAAGTGCCCTCTTCTTTTGTTGCCATGAATTGCAAAAGTTTTTTCCTAGCATAAAAAAAAACAGATCTTTGAAGCTTGTCCTGTAGTTGCCGTGTATGTGAGTCTGGCAGAAAGCACCTTAGCCACCATTTTTTTTTTTTCTACTGTAAAACTTTCCCTCTGCATCTAATGTAGCTTAAATTGAATATTTTTTAAAATAAAACAGTTATTAAAAGGGAAGGCATCTACAGGTAACCCTGCCTCCAGATATAATTAACATCATTGTTGTAACACACTTTTCTTCCTGCCAGTCCCTTTAAAAGGAATCCCTATTCTCAGTGTTACCTAATCAAGAAATCTTTTTTAAAACAGCATGATCTGCAGCATGGCATGCAGCATGACAAAGACCTTCAAAAATCTAGGTAAGTACCATCGTGGGACTTGCTCCTCGCACCAGCCAGTAAGTTTCCTCTTTTTAAGGTGTTAATGATACAGTTCTGAGCACTTTTTAGAAGAGTAAATATTGGGGTTACTCACAGACAGATGAGTATGATTTCAGCAGCCATGCACCCAGTGTTTCACTAATGAAGATGAAAAGCTCACTTGCTTGAAAGGGTCTAATATTGTTTCATAAATAACTTCAACTGTTTCTTAAAGTGCATTTAAATACTGTTGGGATTCTGGGAAGTCTGTGTTGCTTCTGGGGAAATATAATTTGGTATATATCTTGCACAAGGGCAGAGTGTGTGTCAAATGGACACTACTCACCACAAAGAAGCACGATTTATGTGTGGAGAAATCTTCACTGCACTTTTCATTAAGGGCAGACTGAACAATCAGCTCATACAGAGGAGCTAGTTTCAATCCAGTGATCTGAATTCCTGAAATCAGATGGTTTTTATTTTAGTTAGTATTTAGGTTATAACTATACATGAAAGCTAATGTTAAAAACAAAACCAATGTTTTGAAAAGTGAAAATTAAATGAAAAATAATTTAATTTCATTTTCAATGAAAAACATTAATCTTTCTTACTGCCTTTTTTGCTAATGGGAATTTGAGGTTGTGTTGAACAGGTTTGCCTGTAATTGTAGTAGCTTTCTTAGAACTTTTGTACTGATTGCTAAAATGATACATTTGGGCTGATAGAACAGAACACCACTTGTCCCAGAAACCGATTTGTCCACTTGCAGCATTAACAGAGGGAAATAAAAAGCAAATAAGCAAAGCATAGTCACAGAACTGCTTAGTCTTAAAAAAAGGAACATGCCTGTGAGCCTCTGTAGCTCTTCAATACTGGCTGAGGACATAGGAATAGGCTGGTGAAACTTCAACACAAAAAAAGCTAGCAGATCCATGCTGAGTTCCTCAGTCAGTGGCAGAAAAGTAGGGTTGCTGAAAGAGAGAAGGGAAGAATAAAAGCTTGTTACAGAAATCAGCATAGCACAGACCTAGTGCAAGGCCACTGTTGGGTCCCTGGCAGTTTACTACTTTCTATACATTTATTTATCTTGAGGAAAGTTTTTCTTTATAAACACAACTATAGCCTTTAATGTTTTAAAACACGGTTAATGTGAAGACTGGCAGAAAGGAAAAGTGAGTCACCAGAAACTGAGGAACAATGAGTAAGGATGTTTGCTATAAATCATAAGTGATTTATTTTGGAGAACAACCTCTGACTTTCCCTCCAGCCTAGCACTGAGGTAGAGAGATGAGGTGTCAGTGTCCGTGGTGGGATGACAAACTGTTTTGCATAGTTAAGTTGTAAGATCCCTCAGTATTTGCTTTATTTGTTCTGAAGCTATGCAGGAGTTGCTTGTTCAGTTCTAGGAAGTGAAGTAATATTGTTCCAGTGTCATCTTCTGGCTTCAAATCTACGAATAAATCCATAGCTCAGTGCAGTTGACACAGTTAAATATGAACACAGTAACTTTAAAGTCCATTGGGGAAAACTGTAAAAGCCACAAGTTGCAGAGGGTGTAGCTGTGAACCATAATGCCATCAATAAAACAGAGCTTCCTGTTTTAGCAGAGGCTAAATGTAAGTTATGCTGAGGTTAGTGCCAATGACTTGTAAATCCATTTCTGTATTGAGAAGTGTCTAGAGACTCACCCATCTTCTCCAGCTTGAGAATCTACAAGCAGTGGAGAAAGAGGAAGTTTGTGGAGCGTGTCTGTCCCTTCAACAGTTACAACTGCTTTTGTTCCACATACCTGTGAACCTGAGGGAGAAAGAACTGCATTATTTTCCTTGAGTCAGTGTAGATTAATCCTATGCACACAAAACACGCAGTGGGAAGGTCTTTTAAAGGTCAGGTCCAACTGACAGCCACAGTGGTTTGGGCGGGGAGGAGAAGCCTTCACAGGCCACACCCAAACTTCCAAAGTTGCCCAGTGGTGACAGCAGCAATAGCTGCTTTTGGGACATGCCATGGAACAGATCAAGCAACCACCAGTCATTTTCATGCTGGCTAGGCACTTATTTTGTTTGATATCACTCTCACTTCAGTTTGGGTCAACAGCCAACGAATGGGAAAGTAGTTTCCAGATGTATAATTGTGCTCAAGTGCATCACATAAATCGTTCTGCTAAACTGGAACTTTAATTCTTATTTCTGAGCTTCATTAACGGACTTGCTTAATGAAATGGGTAGTTAGTTATCACATTGGTTAGTTCTGCTTTTCTGGCTTTACCAGGATTCAGTTCTGCTTCCAAAACTTGATAGGGAGAAATGTAAAATTCGATGTTCATAGGAGTTCCTGAGGAATAAAACCAAATGGTTACTACACATGTCAGTAGAGGAACTATGTTATCTTGACACAAAAGGGGGAAAAAAACAAAAGCACTGTAGATGGGCAGAAGGGGATCCCTCATAAGAGCACACCTCTAATTACAGTATCCATTCAGATGACAGCATTGTCTTAGTCAGCATTTAACAGCTAAACCTTCAGTCACTGGATAAAGTCATCAGATATCTTTGAAAAGATAGATTCAGTTTCTCTCTTGCACAACAGCCTGTTGTTCAGCTTTAAAAGTACTAGCTGAACTAGCTTTCAGTGAGCAGCCTGAAACGGAAGGGACAGCTGTGATCCTTGCATGTGGGACACACATCAAGCTGTGCAGCAGGATAGCAGTAGCATGTATTAGAAGTACTTCTATGAATTACAGCACATAAACAGTTAAAACTCGCTTCTGACAGTGTAGATGAGCCCAAAAACTTAGTGACTGGCTGTATTTGCCTTTTAGGCAGTGTACTCAGCTACTACTGCAGTCATCTCACAGTTGCTCACCAAGGGAGGTTTCCCACATGACATCAGAGTGTTGCCAGCTTTGCTTTCGGGCTGCTCGAAGTCGGTTGCTATAGCAGATAAACCACCTGGCCTCTGTACTTTCTCCTTCTCTATGTCTGTACACCAAGAGGACAGACAGGAAGTCCCTACACTGTGTTTTATTTACAATAGATCTTTACTATAAACAAAGATAACTCAGTAGGGGGTTTTATTACAAATATTTGAATTCATGAAGAAAAGGGAAAAGAAAAGATCACCTCCAGTTCTTGGCAGCAGGTGTCCTACTTTTCCGTGAAGTACTTGAGTAACTCTGTTTACATCCTGTGTTCTAGTTCAAAACACATCTTGATTAGTGTTTCCTGAGTGGGGATAATTTGCAGCCTTAATCAAAGGGAGACTATACTTTCTTGGAAGTAGCTTGTGTCTCCATTTGCTATGGCAGCTTCCAAAACACCATCATTCCACCCATGCATTACTCCTAGGACTCGGGCTTCCAGTTTCAACCCTGTATCTGAGCTGTTTCATGTTGCAGTTTGACATGCTATTTACCAGCAATGAAGGAGGACGAATATTTGAGTGGCAGGTTGAGCAAAAAGTCAGGAAATAACCTGGTTTCAAAGTTTAGGGCTAACTCAGACCAGGACACCTGGATAAACTGACAGAGCCAATCTAACCTCAAATGTGATGGTACAGCTGAATACATCCAGCCATACAATTACACGGCTGTGTATTAAAACTCTGCAGTGCATTATTTGTCCCATCTATGATATAAGTTAATCTATTTAACTCATGAATCATATTTACTGAGATAGCAGTGATCAGCAAGGCTGTAGTATGTTCGTTCATGGAGTTTGTACAACTCATAAAGGAACGCAAAAATAAGGCAAGAGGGTGTTTCAAGTTACAGAAGGACATGCTTGCTAAGAGTACTTCATAGGCAAGATACTAGAAAAGATGCATCAGAAATCCAGAAGGAAAGCATTGCCCTTGACTCTGATTTTCCAAAAAGAATGAAAATCACTGCACAATTACCAGAGAGGTTTAAGAAAATCCATTCCATATCCATCTATAATCCTACTCTTTGAAAGGCAAAATGAGAAATGGAAGGATAGGAGGAAAGCTAATATCCACTGCTCCAGGTCTAAATCCTGAGCTCAAAATGAGATACCCAAGCAGCAGGACCCCACAAGGTGTGTTTCACTTCTGCCACAGGGACTTCTAAACGTGATTGCTGACTTTCAGATGCACTGTTTGCTCCTGGTGGTTGGTCACATGCACACACCCCCATGCTTTGCAACCAACAAGTTTACCAGCAAGTCTCTGAGATAAAGCACAGGAGTTCAGTAGATGATCTTGTTTGGCATGCCTGGGGTTGGCACACTGCAGATAGGCTTCAAGCTTTGCAGTGGGAGAGAACTCATTAGCCTTGTACATCCTGCTCTATAATCAGATCAGTTAACTTGTTTTTTTAGTGAAATGAAGGGGTGGGGGTAGAGGGAAAGGGAGAAAGAGGTAGACTTCAAATTACCTGTCTAGAAGAGACATTGTATAAAGATCTTTTTCAAGGGCCTGCAAAGCAAAGTATCCTTTAGCTTTCATTTCACTAGGAGAGAGAGAAAATAAGTTGTTATTTTTCTAAGTGAACAAAAGCTTGACTATAGATTTAAAAGGTCTTTTTTTAAAGTAAAAACTAGTTGCAACCTGTTTCCTGGAGTTTGATACAGATTTGACAGGTCTTCTAGAATCTTTCCAAGGGCATCATAGTTCTTCATCCTACCAAAAAGAAACAATTGCTGTCACGCTACTAAATGAGGTGAATAATAAGTCTTTACATCTAGCTTGCTAGAAAAAACAACACTGCTTCAGCATGACATAGGCCCCCTCCTTATCAGATCTGGCAAGTAGAAGTACTGCTTTTAAATGTTCTTAGAAGATACCAGGAAATGTGAATCCTTGGCTCTGTTGCAAAAAACAATGTAATTATAGCTGACGCTGGTTAAATACGCACTACTGAAAGCAATAGATGTGCATGATACACCAATTTGACAGCTCATCAGCTGCAAAGCACTTTTCTTCATGTTCCAAGAGAGCTACTCATGTAGTAACACCTCCCTAATACGCTGCACTTGCACATGGGTTTTGTTCATCAAAATATCAAGGATTGTATTAATGTTGCTCTTCGCAGCACGAGGAAATTATCTGGTGGGTTAGACTGAGCAGAGCTCCAGGCTGTCACAGCTAGTCAGAATCTGCAGGGGAACTGGGGTCTGAGCAGTGTGAGCCATTCCTTCACAGCCTTACTCAAGCCACTTGTCCCTCGTTCTATTTTTTAATTGATGTATCTACCAATTGTACTTAAGATCCCTTTCTCTCACAAGGATATTTATTCACCTGCTTCAGTGGATTTTAGGGGGATTTTAGAAGCTTGACTCAACTCTCTAGTGCTGCAGTCCCCCAAAGAGCTGTACTCGAGAAGATGCACCTTCCCTTTCCATGCAGCTGAGGCTGCCATGTGGATTAGCAGAGAGACTAACTCAGCCTGCCTGGACTTTCACACTGGGACAAGTCCTTTCCAAACAGAAACCTAAACAAGTCACTCAGTTCTTCCCTCTTTCCAACGGGAGTAGTAAGGAAAAGGGAGGGAAGGAGGCATGCAGGTTCAGACACGGCACCAGCCTGTGCATCAGCTGGCTGGTTCATCAGGATTTTATAGGTGCTTTGAGACTCACAGGAAACATTACACATATAACAAACTGCCTTACGACAAATAAAATACTACACCAAGAGGTGTACTTGCACCTAACAAAACCAGGAAAGCAGACAAACAGTACCCACAGTGCCAATGGTAACTCAACACCACCCCTCAGAGCCAAGCTGCTGGCAGTTAACATCACTGGGAGTCAAAAAAACTAGGAAAATGCAAGTAAAAGCATTAAGACATAGCTCTTTACACCCATAAAGTGAATATAGCTTCATTTCTGAGGAAAAAGAGGGCTGGGAAAACTAATGATGCATTACAGGCCCCCATAGAAGAGATATGAAATATGCAGGGTAAATGATTATTCTGTCTCTTTACCTTCCCTTTCAGCTGTCCTGTGAAGGTATTTAAATAAGAATCAGATTTCTTAAATATACTCAATAAAACCTGGAACACTGATTATATTGGCTGGAGAACTTGTAAATGGACTTTTAAGGTGGTGGCCTGACCTGGAACAGCAACTATTCATACAGAACAAAATGTGGTAATAGTAAAATAAATATATATATATATATATATAGTGCCCTACTGCTACATGAGAAAAATAAAGTAACAACTCTTCCTATGCATCTGCAGAGAGAGGCCATGTGACATCACCTTGCTTTCATTGCTGTGACAGAAGCCTGAAGGACATGCAGTTAAGACATTGACATGATGACAATACAGAGACTATTTAGTATATGATGGAAGGGGAAAAGTAATATCTGGTTTGGACCTGTGAATCTGCCAGTTCTGAATTGTCATCATCAGTCCATTTCCAAACTGATGTGTTCAGGCAGGCCTGTATTCCTGCAGTCAGCACAAATGGCAGTGTTCATAGGCTGTGTTCAGCTGGCAGCTAGAGCCACTGCATTGGGGATTGCCCTTTCCCCTCACTCTGCTGAAGCAGAAGCAGTTTAGCTGGTTCCAGTGGAATGACTTGAGAAGTAAGAAATGCCTGGAGTATCTTTTCAAATTAATATTTGCTGCAGTCTTAGCCTTAAATTTAGAAATTGAAAGTGGGTAATAACATTTACAACAACCACCAACCTCCAATATTTTACATTTTTTACTTCCAATATTGGAGCACTGGAACCAACTTCTCACATGAAATAAAATTGAAAAAGGTGTTAATTCTGTTGTTTTCTGGATTCATACGATTCATAGAATCATAGAATACTTTGGGTTTGGAAGGGACCTTTAAAGGCTATCTCATCTAACTCCCCTGGGACATCTTTAAGTAGATCAGGTTGCTCAGAGCCCTGTCCAACCTGACCTGGAATGTTTCCAGGGATGGGGCATCTACCCCTGCCCCAGGCAACCTGTGCTAGTGTTTCACCACCCTCATTGTAAAAAATTTCTTCCTTATATCTAGTCTAAATCTCCCCTCCTTTAGTTTAAAACTGTCACCCCTTGTCCTGTCACAACAAGCCCTGTTAAAAACTCTCTCCCCATCTTTCTTATTGGGTCCCTTTAAGTACTGAAAGAACAACCCCAACTCTGTCAGCCTGTCCTCCCAGCAGAGGGGTTCTAGCCCTCATTACCTGATTCTTACTGGGTTTTTTTTCCCCCAATTCTTACACTGAAACTATCCTAACCTTGACATCTCTATAACACTCAGAGAAACACCAGACTCTTGAATTCTTTTTCACTCAACAAGAGACTCTGCACATGTTTCTTTACCTTAGATGCTGCACCATGTCATCACAAACCTACAGGAGTAAGAGAGAGGAGTTTCATGTTTCTTACCATCCTTTATGAAACATCTCTTAAAAGCATCTCATTGTAATGGTAAGATTGTTGCCCATTACTTATAATTAGCTGGACAGTTAGCTTAAAAAAAAACCCCAACCACCAAAAACCAGACTACCATTACAATAGTTAAAACATGGTATTAATATAGTAATTAGAAGAGCAAAGGCTCTGTGGAAGAATATAAAATTAACAGAAATAGTTTGCTGATAAGTCTTTCCAGGAAAAAAAAAAATCCTTTTGGCCATTTTTTTCTTTTATGAGTAGTAACTGTGCTAAAACTTCTCTGGATATGCACTTCCATCCTAATAATATTGTCCAGCACTCACTGATCAACAGCCCTGTGCTGGCTAAACAGAACAACTAATTCCTGGACTAACTACCATTGGAAAAAAAGGGACTAAATGAGCTCCAAATTAATGTAACAATTCAGATACTGATAAAAATCAGAGTTTATGCTTGGTGTGCCTCCACAACAGCTTGTGTTAGATCTTTGTTCCGAAGGGTTGTCTGTAACACTCAACTTCAGAACATAGTGTGTGGACTGCAGAGTGATATTTTGCCAATAGTTTAATGAGAAATTTTGCAAGAAAAGCATCCCCATGAGTAGGAATGCATATACTTCTAAAGGTGATAGAATGGAAAACAGAATCTCTGGTAGCAGCTCCAAGACATCCACTGGGAATATATATCACACTACACCTTGATAGGAAAGTATTTTAAGACACTTATTTACTGTATAATGATAACATTGAAGTATGAGAATAAAAATATTTATGCAGGATATTACAAAATTCTTGGAAGGTGGGCATGTCAGCTGAGTTTTACCTTAATATTTAGTGCTAGGGTACTTAACATCTGCAACAGAGTTGTAAGTTTAGGTGAGGGATTCAGATGCCCAAAGAGGTAGCTAGTGCCTTGGCAGATGTGACCAGACCAAAAGGAAGCCAAGGACTTTCTGACAACATCTAGAGCTCAGGTGGGAGACTACAGGGAGGTGAAAGACAGAGAAAATTAACTTTACCACAGGATCTTCTCCAAGGTGAGCCAGCTTTACACCCATCACCTTTCCATCCTTCTCCAGCTGAACTTCTATATAAAACATGTTTGATGTTATGTAGCAGGCAGTCCCACTGGGGCTAACATAAGATTTAAGCCTGAGGAGGGGGGAACAAAAAAAAAAGAAAGAAAAAAAAAAAAAAAAAAAAAAAGGCTCATATATCTAAAAATTCTGTCACATGAAGAAAGAAAATGAGTATAGTTTACTTGGTCGTGGGAAGAGACACCAGGGATGCTTCAAAAATAACTCTTCCTTGGCTCAGCTTCTGAAAGCTGTCCAACCAGGCAATATATTTGTCCTCTGCTCTTATCATTATCATGTTGGCTTGCTGAAAACTATTCACCTCAGTCTGTAGCTCTGGGGCCTAGGCGTGCATGCCCCCTCTTCAGCCAACATCCTACTCCACAAAGGGCTAATCAAAACAGGCAGCTAGGCACATTCCAAGTAATACTCTCCAGTGGAACACTGAGCTGAAAAAAAGTATGCTTGACAAGCCATCCAGATGGTGCTCCCCACTGGACTCAGGGCCATGCTTGCTCATTTGTATTTATTAATAAACAAACTTACCCTTTTTGTTTGGATAAAGATTCCAGTCTGTTCACCACAGAAAACAAAGATTTATCTGCAAAAAACAGAAATGTTATTTCATCAGGCTGCAATGATCAAGAAGTGGAATCAACAGTATCCTGCTTTAAAGGGTGTGATGTAGGTAATGAGAAAAAAGTATCTCTCACATGACTGCTTGTTACTAATGACAGCTATTAACCTATGATTAATGAGTCCTGTGCCAGGCAGAGCTTATTCTCAGACTTTAAGAATAGCCATAGCCCAAAGGCTTAGCCCAAAGATGAGTCCCAGGTCTCTTGTGTCATACCTGTCTCACCTTTGACCCCTTTGTGTAGAACATCACCAATAGAGAGGGGTGGGTAGTTTCCATAGAATCTTAAAAAACACACTTTGAGTTATCTGACAGCTTGTTACCATTTAGTGTCCTCTCTATCTTCTCCAAGCAAGAGTGCAGTGGACCATCTGGAGCATTGCTGAGAGGCTCTTGAAGTGGCTTGTCCTAGCATATTTGTGGGGGGAAAAAAAAAAAAAAAAAAAAAAGAAGACAGACTTCTTAAAGCCAAAGAAGAATATGACTGCATGTGAGACACAGAACACCAGTGCCCAGTAGAATAAAACACTGTGTGTTTCTTTTTGCCAGACATGGAGGTGACCTGTGATCGTAGCAATCTCTAAAGCAGCAGCACTGGAGGGACTGGGGAAGACCTTATTGTGCTGATTATTTATCCTTTTGATTATTATGCCTTTGGAGCAGGGAGGGACTTTCCATTCCCTCTTTTGAGCTGAGCTGAGCACAAGCTATGTCAGCTATTTCCACCATGATGCTAGAGATCAACAAAGAAAAAGCTTACTAAAATTTTTATTTTAGGAGGAATCTGTCTGAAGAAGAGACATCAATAAATGCTACAGGCATACTTGGTTAGACTCAGGGTGCAAGTTCCAGCTGCAGATACTAGCAAGCAAACTCCCAGCTTCTTTTCTAGCTCTTGTCTGAGAACTTCTCATACTTCACACTTCAATTCACCAAGAACATTCACTGCTGGAAAGTTCTCTCTATGTTCAAACCCAAGGACATTGTGTTCAGAGTAAGGCTTTAGTTATGCAGTAATAAAAAGAAGCATGGAAACAAATGGGACTTTTTGTACTAAACTCAGGGCAGTTGTGCTAATCTGCTTTTTACAAAGGTGAGTCTTAAATACCATTAGCTACTGGAAGGGTGGGAAGCATGAAACAACTTCAAGTATATCACAGCAGGAGAGAGTCTAGATAGCAGGTTTCTGGCAAACATTCTTTGCTCCCCGTCCTATGGGCAAGAAATTATCTTTACATACTATGAATGCACTAATGATAACGAATGGAAAATAACCTGAAGTATTAGACAACCAGCTCTAACTCCTGAAGAGTTAAAATCATGCAAGAAACAACCTCTAAGGTGTTAATGCAATGCAGGAAACGTTTGGGGTTTTTTTATCCACATTTGTAAGAAAAATCAGGAGCCAGACTAGAATAGTCAGCAGTGCCTTGGTATTTTTTTCAATTGTTTTAGTTTTTCTTGAAAGTCAAGTAGGTTTTGAACCCTCTTGTCAGCCTGCTCTTAGATGGCCTCTCCTTCTGTCCTCTAATCTGCAGTTCTTACCATGCAGTAATGGACAAGTTTCAGAGTTTCAGTCCATGGTCTTTGTTGGTATTTCAAACGCAGCTGTTCCATTAAATCATTTGTAGATATAGTGGTTGCAGCACCTGAAAAATGTCAAAATGTTCTGAGTATAATGGCATGTATTTGCATTGGCAGCCAGAGAAATATAAGAACTTGCTAGCTCGTAAGTGTTAAGCTTCAAAAGAGGAGGCAGGAAAAAAATTGGTTTAGTTGAATTTTGCATACAAATAAGTAATTTCTTAAGACTTCTGACAGACAAAGGGCAGAGGGAAATTTTGTATAGACAAGTATTCCCAATATTGAGAGTTGCACCTTGATTTTCAGCTTGTTAAACAACTAGGCTTTCTTTACCTAGGCACAGTCTCATATGCCTGTTCCTAGTAAATACCAAGGCTTTGTCACAGGTTTCAGGCTTCCACATTTCTACACCCACCTAGTGCTTATTAGAGCTAATTTTGATTAGAGATAAAAAATTAGAGATAATTTTTTACAATGAGGGTGGTGAAACACTGCCACAAGGTTGCCCAGGCAGGTGGTAAATGCTTCACCCCCAGAAGCAGTCAAAGTCATGTTGGACTGGGCTCTGAGCAACCTGCTCTAGTTGCAGGTATTCCTGCTTACTGCAGAGGGGGTTGGACTTGACCTCTAAAGGTGCCTTCAAACCCAAACATTCTATGATTCTATGAATGTGCAAAGCAATAATCTCAATGCAGTCATGACTTCTCTGTTTTCTCATTGGAATGAGATAATTTATTTTTTTTTTCTGAAACGTGGTGTATTCATAACCATTAATTCCATCAGGAATAAACCTGGAGTGAGCTTCCTAATACATCAGCCTGACACAGGCAAGAAGACTCCAGACCAATAAGAGGAAACTGAGTCCCTGCAACGTGCCACCCACTCTGCTCTGCCCATTAGCACCAGAAGAAACATTGCAAAGTGCTTCTTGCACCTAGAGGGCACAACAGCCACAGATAATTGTTCCCTTTGAGCTAGTAGCACTTCAGTGAGGGGAGGAGACAGACTAGGAGAGGGAGGAACCTCGGTACCCTTTGCACACACCAAGCAGGGATGGTGAGTGGGGGCTGGCAGCATCTTCCTCCCGCTGGGAGGATGAGAGAGCAGAAACTTTGGTCTCCTATAAAGCAGGTCACCTCAGCCAGCTGGAGAAAGGGGAAGCAGTGGACCCCAACCAGCTCTTGCAAGCACCCCTACTGGGGAACATGCCCCCACTAATGTTCCACTCACCCATGCCTTGATGCCTACAGGAGAGCTGCAGCCCATGCTGTACCTCCACCCACACCACAAGCAACCAGGACTCTACTTATATCACCTGCACCACAGTACCCACAGGTGCTGTGCAAGGCAGAAGGTTTGCTCCCTCACAAAACAGGTCTCCAGGGGTTAGTATTTGAACTTGAGCAGCTTGATAATTACAGCAACATCAGCTCTCAACTCTGCTAATTTTCAGAAGGGGTGAGGCACCCTGTCAGTCATGCCCTTCCACACCTCTGTCCTAAGGAGAAAGCATAATGTCTGTCCCTATCTTTTCAGAAGGAGTGGCACTCAGGAGAAGGCTGACTAACTGGGGGAAGAAAGGCAGGGCAGGACTGATAGCAGGAATCACTCAGCAAATCAGGGAAACACTCCATGAGGGAGTCTAGCTTGGGTGGAGGGAGGAAAAAAAAAAAAGCAGAAACAATAGCTGTCTACAATGTTTGCATTGTATTTGTGCATCCATTTATGGCCACCTCATGTTGCTAGTCTCCTCGTACCTAGCGATCTGTGTACAATGGCAGTGTGAGGTTCAAGGGTTAATCCCAGACCTTGGTACAGGCACTACCCTGAAACTTGGTCACCAGGGAACGCCAGGTCTCCAGCAAGAGGAGCACAGCCCCTGCATGGCAGCATTTCAGGGTGCTCACAGCACACTGCTGTCAGCAGTCATGCTGCAGTGCCTGAAGTAGCCTCATAACTTGCATTTGTATGTGGGTACCTCAGTAGAAAGTAAATATCTGGGTAGCCTCACTGAGGTTACACGGTAGGAATCCCAGGAGAAGGATGAGGTGTGTGCCAAAAAGCAGGACTTGTCTCCAAACAGACAGGTGCCAAGCATATAGCTTTGGGCGGGTCAGTGCAGCTGAAGGAGTTAACCATGCTGGCATTTCACCTTTGCAAAGGAAGTGAAAGGTGATCAAGTAAATTGATGATGTAATTCCAGGCTTGTGGTAGGTCACACTTCCCTAAAATTACTAGCTTGGTTTTTGCTATTCAATATTTATTTTTAAAATTGACATGAGCAGTGTCCATAGGTATAATTAGGAGCTTTACCTGTGACTTGGTGCATCCGTTTAAAAATACGTCTTCAGCATTTCTAGAGAGGGATTTTAGCCTGGGTTTGCTTGAACAATGTATTGAAATGTTTTCTGCTGGGGAAGAACATGGAGTGAGGCCCACGTAAAGTAAACAGGTTGCCTCAGTCCAGATCATGTGAATGTGTGTGTGCACGTATGACATACCACGAGGTGGGAGTGTTTAATATTTTTGTGGTAATTTGCATAAATATTTGGCCTGATCCAGAGCTCACCAGAGTCTCTGTGATCTTCATACTGACACCAGTGGTTTGATCGTGTCCTGGCTTAGCAGAAAAGTAAATTACTTGCTGACCCCCTTGAGGAGAACATTTCCAAAGCAATGGAGGGAAGCATGCCACTGCCTGCCTTGTCTGCACAAGAGCTGGTCTGCAAATAAACAGAGGACTTGCAGCTTAAGTAGTCACAGTTCAGCATGGCTGATAAGCCTAAAATTCATTTTAATTTTTAAACACAAAATAACCTCCTCCATTGTGATCAAATGTTATGTATATAGGTAGATGAATTTGCATGATTTTTTTTCCAGACAGGGAAAGTGCCTTATTTTCATAACAAGACAAATATGCCAAGGCAAGCACTAGCCTTCTTACCTACATAAAACTGTAACAGTGGCTAAGACCTTACGTGAGAAACAGCAGCTCAAGCATTGTCAGAGTGCTCCTTGGATCAAGGTGTTGTTCCAGTATTCAGAACTGTTGATCAGGTTACCACACTCAAGAGAAGAGTTAAGAGTGTTGAATAATTAAAAATGTGCTAATTATAGCATCTCTGGCATATTAGATACACAAATATTTAACTGGGTCAGTTCATGGGAAAAAAAAAAAGAATGCAACTGGGCAAGCATTATCATCAGTATAAGGGAGAAAAGTAATTAACCACATGCACCCTGTGTGCCCACCTGCTCTAGACTATGCTTTGTGTGTTCAGCAAAAACTGCTGCTGAAAGAAACTTCCCTGTGCACAGCTGGAAAATAAGTCATCCCTGGAGAAAAATCTCCTCTTGCTTTCAAATAAACGGAGGTTATCTTAATCAGCTTTTAAAAGGTTAAAACTGATATGTTTCTTTAGGGACCTTTTGAGAATTTAATTATTATTACTACTTTGTTTATTTTTCTCATGGTTTTCTGCATCTTGCTAAGTTCCTGACTCCGTGATATGCTTCACAACGTGTACCCTGGGAACATTGTGATTTGTATGAAAATAAATTTTTTTTCATTTCATAGTTCTTCCATTTCTGATGATTTTTCCATTCCATTGAATGGTAATTTTTTTTTTTTTTTCTGAGAAAGGATTTTCCATTCACATTCTTGCATGAATTTAAGTAATCTATTTGTTTCAGTGAAGCTACTCTAGACTTAATGCAGAACAAGGGAAACATTTGCACATGTTTAATTATAGCAGTTAGGAAAAGATTCCAGGAATTTCATTTTCAGTGTATTGGTGTATTTTTTTTTTTGTTTCTGGTTTCTTTGGGGGGGGCTGAGGCTTGCTTATTTTTATTATTCTTGCATCCAGTCTTGATTATTTTTTTTTTTTTATCTAAAGAATAAAAAACAAAATAAATCTCCAGCTGTATCTTCACTGGCTTGCTTCCAGCACTTTCTTGGAATTGCATCTTTCCAGAAGCCCTCAGCTGAACTGTTGATCAGAGGAAACAGCAGCTACATAACAGCCCACAGTAAGTCTAAATACAGAGCTGGGGCCTGGGGCAGTCCGTGAAAACCAGTGGTTCCAGTTAGAACTGCAGGATGTGTCTTACAGGTGTCTCTGTGCTTACTTGAATTGATACCTGGCCAGGAGATCAGAGGCAATACTGTGTTCTTTCACTAAGCGCCCTGGGATTTTAGAGTGATCAGAAGTGACAGAGCTATAAAATGGGCATGTACCTCCAATGTGAATCAGTGTTTAGCAAAAATTGTGAGCTTTCAAACAAATCCTTTGTCTATCCTCTGTTAGACAGAATTCTAACCCAGTGCTGCTTTGCTTTTAGGAACCATAGCTTAGTCTGCTACGGTCCTATGGCTTTATAATCCATAAATATTACAATGTGTTTTGTCATCTTTCCTTCACTCTCTACATCATCTCCACAGTTATGGAGTGTAAAAATTTTGTTCCTGAAAGTAAAATCATAACGTTGGCATCTGCATTTTATTTCACCACAGCCATATAGACTGTACAAGTTTCACTTCACAACTTACTTAGCACTCCTGGTACTGTAGTCTGAGGCACTGAACAGTGGCAGGCTTTGACTGTTTCCTACTCCTTCACTGAAAGTGATAATACACTTCAAACCAAAGGCTGTACAGATGGACATCAAAAAAAAATAGGCTGGAAGGAAATGGCCATGGATGTAGAAAAGCAGTGACACTGACAGGACATCTCTTTTCCTCAGAGAGCAGTCAAGCTGTGGCTAACATTTGATTTCTGCTTGACATGAGCATTATAACCCCCAAGCAGTTCTTGTCCAAGTCTTTTCTCTAAGGTACCAGAGACATGTGACCATGATTTACATAACCTCATGAATAAACATGGCAGTGCTCCACGTGTGCATGCTTTCCCTTTACAAAGTTTCACAGGACACCATAACTGACATTCCTAACTAAACATTATCCCACATCCCTCATCTAAGACTCTTCAGATCATTTGTATAACTAGAATCAGGTGTTGTACCATCATTCATGTCCTTTACTGGCATCAGTCAGCTGAAATCAATGGAACCCATAAATTAAGAACTGGAACAGCTCTCCTGCTGTAAAGTGAATGCAGCTGGCACATAATCTGCAAAATTAGTAATAACCTTAATACGGTGAAAGTTCAAACTGAAAATGTTACTGTTGGAGTGGGGGAAGAATGGGAGGAGCTGAAAACTGTGATGAGCATTGATGAGGTAACTGAAGCAGGGAAGAGGTGAAATAAAGAGAATAATTGTGCTTAAAGGAGCTTTCCACCACTATGTCTCAAGGCTAACCACACAGCAGGCCAGCTAAGTTATCTTGGTTTTCCAGATTGGGAAATGGAGAGTTTGGGAGAGGAAGCGACTCCCAAAGCTGCTACAGCACTAGAAACCAAACTGCAGTTTACCTGACTCATAGCACATCCCTGTCCTAAGAAGGAAACCTTCAGAGAAAGAATTGAGGGAAGAGACTGGAGAAACACAAGAGGAAAGGCTGTAAAAAGACACATAAAACCCATCAAGTATGAAACCATATAAAGTATGAAAAATAGGAGCAATAGAAAATGAAGATATGGAAAGCAGAAAAGATATAAAAAGGAAAATATGAGAGAAATAATTATATAGACAGCTCTCAGAATAGAAAAAAATATTTTTACAATATATTTTTTGTGTTATTTTCATGACAGAACAGTGAAGTTACTTTAGGTCTACTTTGAGCTATTTTAAACCTACATTGGTTTGCAGAAGATTGTTAGGCTTCAGTGTTCTGACTGAATATATATCAGGATATGGGTTATATAATGTGCAGAGTTAAAAAAGAAACAGCACTTAGTGGCAAGTACTGATTTCAGTAAAATAGTATGTGGGAAGGACACTTTTTTTCAGGAAAGAGTACCATAAAGGAGCTCAGTCCCAACAAATGCCAGTTCAAGATGCTGCACCAGTGCCATGTAGGCAAGTACTCCATATAAATGACATGTTTTACATCATTTTATACCAGTTAAACAATTTCATACTGCTTTTCACATCTCATGTTTTAAAACCAATGCTAATTAAACCATGAAGACTTTTTATAAATATGTGCAGTAAACATTGTATTATACATTTTAGTGCCTGGATATTTTTAGACATTTGGTAATTCCTTAACTCTGTTCCTAAAAATATTTTTGTCTGTTCTAATGCCTCATAAACCAACTGTGCTGTAACTCTCAAATCTCAGATTTCCAGATGCCTTGTCACCTACTAGAATGATATAGTTTCTCCTAGCTCTGTTGAATGACAAGATGAGTGACTGCAAACTCATCATTACTCTTGGATTCTTCATCATTCAAGTCACTTCACTGCACTCTCTCTATAGGCATGAAGCATTTGGGGATGGAGTAGCTTTTTGAAATGGGAAGAAATCTCTAAGAGCCGAGCACCGTGACTGGCTCAGATGGAGTACTGAGAATAATACACTTTGGGGAGCTAATAAAGCTAAGCAAATGCAAGTATCTCATTACCCAACATCTGATTATATTAATCTCAGTGCCTTGCTTTTAGGGAGTATGTATCTGTTTGAGAGGTTTGGAGGCAGTCACAGATGATGGGAATCTCCTCTGTCAAATGATACATTAAGGTGTCCTCATACTGAGCAAGAGTAATAGGAGCAACTGCTCCCACAACCTTTGTGTGCTGATTTGTAGCATTCAGAATCTGGACTGGATTGCTGATGTTTGTCTGTGCCCATCACAAAAGTATTTCCTGGCTGGATGTGCTGCAAAAGCACCGAGAAAGAAAAACTGTTGCTACCTTGTAGAGCTTAACCTCTAAATATAAAAGGCAGCTGAAAGTTGGGATGGGAAATTGTGGACAGTGAAGTGGCCAAGTTCAGAGCAGATAGTGATAGAGAGTAGGTTGTGGTTTAACCCCAGCCAGCAACTAAGCACCACCCAGCTGCTTGCTCCCTGTCCCCATGGGGGGCTGGGGAAGGGATTCAGAAGGGTAAAAGGGAGAAAATTCATGGGTTCAGATAAAGACAGCTGGAGAGGTAAAACAAAAGCCACATGCACAAGCAAAGCAAGGAATTCAGGCACTACTTCCCCTCAGCAGGCAGATGTTCAGCCACCTCCAGGAAAGCCGGGCTGGGCTCCATCACAGAGAGGGCTTACTCGGGAAAAAAACTCCATCCCTGTGTGTGGCTGTGAGTCCTCCCCTTCCTTCTTCTCCCCTCACCTTTTATCGCTGAGCGTGGTGTCATATTGTCTAGAATATCCCTTTGGTCAGTTGGGGTCAGCTGTCCCAGCTCTGTCCCTTCCCAGCTCCTTGTGAACCCCCGGCCTCCTCGCTGGTGGAGCAGTGGGAGAGCAGAAAAGGCCTTGATGGTAAGCACCGCTCAGCCGTCAACAACAACGTCCCTGCCTTATCAACACTGTTTTCACCACAAATCCAAAACGCAGCCCCATGACAGCCACCATGAAGAAAATTAACTCTATCCCAGCCCAGACCAGCATGGAGTAGAATTAAGCTTAGCTGTAGGTAATTACCAGGTAGGTAATTAAGATTACCAGTAGGCTGTCTCCTAAGACCTGGAGTGGCACTGCCTCACAGCAGGCACCAAAATAAGCTTTGTCACAACAGATTCTCCTGCCAGCTTTTGGAGAGAAACAGGCACACTCAGAGGGAGGTTCAGCCCCCAGTACAAGCATTGCCATTGCTCTCTGTTGCATAAAGTGGGAGCTATGTACCAAGCCTGCACTTGGGCACGCCAGTCATGTGCCTCTTTATGGCCCTAAAACCTGGTTTTCCCTTACACAGCCACACACAAAAGCACACAGAGTTACAAACTGGGGAAGTACAAGGACGTTGCTATTTAGCCAAGCAATAGTTTACCAAACCATATTCTTCACTCAGTGTTACTCATTTCCCACAACTGGTACAAAGTGGAGGCCTGTGAAGGCTTCTAGCTCTTTCCTTTTGTCAGGAGGGTGATTCTCCCCAGGGTACGTGGTAGACTTGAGCTGGGTGTTTTTTTCAGTCCAGCTACTTGGAAACTCCATTAAATCACAAGTACATTTCATGCATTCTTATGAATTGGTAACAAAATGTTGTCTAATAAATTCTAATAAAGTTGTGCTGCCAGCATAAAAAGAAATTACCCATTGTACCAGGAAATCCTGCCTCCCTGTATTGATTTCAGCTCAGCAATACTTCACACCACAAAGGGCCACAGCCCCAGCAGCCAGGGCAATCGATTCGGGGCTGAAATAGGAGGGTGCCCTCAAAAACCAGCAAGTGGTTTTGTTCCCTTTCTATTTGGTCCCTTAGGATAATGAAAGCTCTCTCACCCTGGAAGATTTATTGAGATCTTGAAGGAAGAGTAGGTGTTTTATGCATGACAAGGTGGTTTTCCAGAGAATGTGGTTCATTCATTCATGTCACAGAAATGTGAGATAAAATTACACTGTTAAATTATGCATACTTTAGATATATATTGTGTGCTAAAGTAAGGGAACAAGTGGGCTTTGTTCCCTGGGATAGGAAGTTGCATATCAATACTTTTCCTAAAGACTCGGACATGTTTTGTCTGACATATCCACCGTATCTTTAGCTTTTTAAAATACATTAAATTCTTGGCAGTGTCAGCTGATTTCTTAGCTGCATTGTGGTACATAATGCAAATGTACAATTAATGACATCTCTGCTTAGTTACACTTTGTCATTTTTTTCTGCAAATATTTTATGTGTAGAGCTGTGCTGGCACGTCCTCTTAATGCAAAAGGAACAGTCACCACGTGTATCCGTAGGGCCACACGGCAAATGGCTGCTCCACTGGACAGTTTGAGGTGCCCCCTGTAGGATTTGAACAGCAGAGAGCTGTGAGCGACTCAAACTTGCTGCTGCTGCCTCAGGCTGCCCAGCCCTGGGCTGCTGTGTGGCCAGTGGGCTGGAACAGTTGCAATACCTGCTCTCCTCTGGCCAGTGGCTCTCCTACATGGCCAGATGTGGCCAGAGTCATGCCCTAAAATGTCAGGGTGCTACAGAGATGCTGTCACTATGGCCACTTGTTAGCAATTGAATAGGAATTATTGGGGTAATGAATTTTAACGTGAATATATCTGTTAGATTGGGGTTGAAGAGCTCATTTTCTCCTCTTGGTTTAGGCAAGGTGTCAGGGGATATTTCAGAGGGGATGAGGGGTATACATTAAACTGGGATTTATTGCATTATGACCTGCAGCGTAGGCCATAGGACAAAAATTCAAAATAAAATTACAGTCATTGTCTTAAATGAGACAGGTCTAAAGGTGGAGGAAAAGGACAAAGGCTATGTCCATCAATGAGCAAAAAGAGCATTTCCGTAGAGTGAAATGGGTGGCATCAAGGTGCTGGCAACCACACTATCTGTATTCAGGAGGGAGGTTATTTTGGACTGGCTCTAGTCTGGTCCTAGACAGAGTGCCCACCAGCAGTGGAAGTGCTGAGGCACGTTCCTGAGCTGCAGCTCAGTGTCCCATCTGGCCCTGAGACCCAGTTTGCCCCTTTCAAGACCACTCTACAAGGCAAATCAAGCAGAGTGAATCCGACAATGGAGAGCTTGCTTCAAGAGCTGTGCTCCTGATCTCAGCTGTGACCAGAAGAATGGTGTTGATAATTTTGGGGCATGATCCAAACTGCTATGAAAATCAATATAAAGACTTGGTTGACTTCAGCCATGGAGCTTCCCTTCCACACAATGTGAAGGGAAGGGGTACAGCTAGTGGTCAAGAGAAGATGACAGGAACAAGAAAGCAAGACTGGAGAGTTGGAGTGACTTCATGTGCATTTTATCAGCCACCAGTGACACCTTTTCTGAAGCTAATGGCTTTTAAAGCCGTGTGATTTCACAGCACGACTGAGTGCAGGTGTTGAAGACAAGGAATAATCCTTGGCTGCCCTGTGCAGGAGGAGGTATCGAATGGCTGCAGAGCACAGCATTAATGATAACTTAGCTGTGACTCAGCCACTCTTCCAATGGAAGGATTCTGGAATGTGTATCAACCAGAAATACAGCATGTAGGCACTCAAAGGGCAGCAGAAGTTGGGCCAGGATTTCCCTGAATCAGTGTGTGTACAGGGTCTTGATAAGACTCTCCACCATTTTCATGGTCTCATGAAAAGGCCAGTCGTAGCTAGCATGCACATTTTCCCTTGTCATGAAATAGCCAAAATGGTTTGTATCTTACTTTGGCTGTTCTGTTGACTCAGTATTAACAGCTTTCTTTTTCTTTTTGCCCCCCTCCATTTAACAGAACTCAACATTTCTTTGTGTAAATGAATGTTTTTTTGGTATTTTAATCAGAAGAAGCTGCATCAGGACTGCTCTTCTATTGCTATCAGTTTCTCAGACTCTGTGGAATATGCAAAAATTAGCTCATACTGAAATGTGAGGCCAACGAAACTGAATCCTAGAGGGAGACGGACTAAACACTGGCTAAATGTCCAAGATGTCAAAAACTGCAGACAACTGAGCACAGACAACATCAACAAAGATTTTACAGTCCACCCACTTTGCAAATAGAGCACAATAGCTGCGTGATGCGAGCATTGAGCTCAAACATTTCCAGCTGGGGTGATAAAAACTGGAATTTCCAAATTTAGAAACTACCTTCAGCCAACTAATTGTGAGGAGGAGGGGACGGGTCAAAATAATGTGTCCTCCCTGAATGGTTACAGCCCGGTAGAGCAAAAACACACCCTGAGCAGTCACTATCTGTATTGTGCTTAGGTTTCATGGCACCTCTTACGTTATGAGTTTAAATTGTGCTGTGCTTACACACAGCTTCCATGTAAGTCAACGGTGTAACAGTGAAAGGTGCTGTGATTAAGGCATCGTTACTATTCTTTGAATTATTAACACAGAAACTCTCATACCTTCCCGTTTTGTTTGACATTTATAAAATCTTTCATGCATGGAGTGCTCCATGGCTATTAAAAAAAAAAACCAAATGTGAAAATCTCAGTGCTTCACGTTCCCTTCTGCCAGTGATAATTCTTCTTAAACTCAGTATATTAAATGTTTCCTCAGCTCGTGCTGGTCCCTCGAGGAAAGCTCATGTTCTGCTCTCACCACTAAGAATAACTGTGTTTATAAATCTAGTGACAGATGTGGGGAACTTATCTCCTTACCATGGCAGAACATGCCTCATCTACTCGCCAGATCAGGGATTAGCTGCGGGGCGGGGGGGGCAGGAGGAGCGGCCGCGGAGCCCCGACGCTCGTCT
>NW_008600936.1:0-22942 GCF_000691845.1 Merops nubicus
TTTTACATGGAACCAGGACAGCACCATGTGTTGGTTATGAAAGAATCTAGCCCAGACCTATTTTTGAGTCAGAAGAATGGAAAAGAAGAGGGATAAATCTTGGAAAGCAGTATGTTCATGATTATGAAACCGAACGTGGTAGACAGACTCTCAACAGTACTTGGTCTCTGTCTATTTATAAGTTATTTTGCTAGAGGGACAGTAATGAAGTGAGAAAATACCCTTCTCCTCCAGCCTGGGAGCGAAGAAACTGCTATCACAAAAGGGAAGGAAATAGAGCTATTTTAAGTTGTTGCAAGAGGCATTAAATACAGCCGTATAATTGGAAAGGATCGTTGCCTTCACTGTTGTCTCCCATCATGTGCTGTGAGAGCCACGTCTGTAGCTTGTCTTCACCCTGAGTAGGTGGCTTTGCAAAGCTTGTGTTGTATTGCTCTTTGATGGAACAAAGGCTGATATTGTACAACTACCTACAAAAATGTTGGCAAAACCTTCCAGAGGATGTTGATAAAAGCACACTGAGTGCCTTTAAGGCATCTGCGTTGTGCCAGAGGATTGCTGTGTCTGTAATCTCCTATCCATGTTAGAAGGAAACTATGTTATTGTTTTGCTGGTACTGGCACTGTCCTTCTCCATGGCATTCTGAGCACCTCTGTTCCCTTTGTTGCTCTTCCAGCCCCAGGTGTCTCCATGGCTGAATTCTATAGTGTTTGGGAAGAATATATTTCATGTCCAGATCCCTCTTGGTAGGACAGAATCTGTTGGGGCTTTTGTCTTACAATAACTGTAAAAGTGTTGCAAATAATCAGTCATTTGTTTATGACACTCCTCTTACAAGCTCATACCTGCTCCCCAGTTTGGCAAAACCCAGCTACTCTGAGTGTTCCTTGTAGGGAAGAAAATTTTCAGGGATACTTCTAGGTTGGCTTTGCCTCCTTTTTACCAGTAACAGGTTTCAAAGAGGACCCCAGGAATTGGGGTCTTTCTGTAGGCAATGTGCAGCAATGTGCCTTCCCCATGGTGAGCAGTGATGAGCAGAATAATTAGGCAAGCTCAGCCCACCTAAGCTCACCTCAGTACATTTGTTTCAGGCTACTCATACCCACGGGAGAGGGCTGAGGGGAGGAATGTTAGAATCATAGAATTACTATGGTTGCAAAAGGCCTCTAGGATTATCAAGTCCATTCTCCAACCCAAAATTTCCCTAACCACTAGACCGTAGACTCAAGTGCTACATCTACTCATTTTTCCCCCCCCTCCCTGGCCAGCCTGTTCCAGTGCCTAACTGCTCTCCCAGTAAAGAAATTCTCCCTGATATCCAGTTGAAAATTTCCCTGGAGCAACTTTAGGCCATTTCCTCTTGTCCTATCGTTAGTAATTTGGGCAAAGAGACCAACACCAGCCTCACCACAACCTTCTTTTAGGTAGTTGTAGAGAGCAATCAGGTCTCCTCTCAGTCTTCTCTTCTCCAGGCTAACCAACCCCAGTTCCCTCAGCTGGTCTCCATAAGGCATGTTTTCCAGCCCTCTCACCAGCCTCCTTGCCCTTCTCCAGACCCGTTCCAGCACCTCCATGTCCTTCTTATCCTGTGGTGCCCCAAACTGGACACAGGACTCAAGGTGTGGTCTCACCAGTGCCGAGTCCAGGGGCACGATCACCTCTCTGCTCCTGCTGGTGACACCATTTCTGATAGAGGCCAGGATGACATTGGCCTCCCTGGGCACACTGCTGGCTCATGTTCAGTGGGCTATCCTCCAACACCCTCAGGTCCTTTTCCACCAGGCACTTTCCAGCCACTCCTCCCCAAGCCTGGAGCGTTGCCTGGGGTTACTGTGACCCAAGTGCAGGACCCAGCACTTGGCCTTGTTAAACCTCATACAGTTGACCTCAGCCCATTGCTCCAGCCTGTCCAAATTCCTCTGCAGAGCCTCCTGACCCTTAGGCAGATCAACACCATTTGATCCAATCATCCAGGTCATTGATAAAGATATTAAACAAGACTGGTCCCAAAACTGAGCCCTGAGGGACACTGCTCGTGACTGGTCACCAATGGGATTTAACTCCATTCAGCACAGCTCACTGGGCTCGGCCATCCAGCCAGTTTTTAACCCAGCCAAGAGTCCACCTGTCTAGGCCATGAGCTGCCAGCTTCTCCAGCAGAATGCTGTGGGGAACGGTGTCAAATGCCTTCCTGAAGTCCAGGTAGACAACATCCACCACTCTTCCCTCATCCACTAGATGGGTCACCTGATCATAGAAGGACATCAGTTTGGTCAAACATTCTTGCCCTTTATGAACCCATGTTGGCTGGACCCCATTCCCCTGTTGTCCTGCACTTGACGCACGATCACCCCAAGATGAACTGTTCCATAATCTTCCCGGGCACTGAGGTCAGGCTGACAGGCCTGGAGTTCCCCAGATCCTCCTTCCTGCCCTTCTTGTAGATGAGCATCACGTTGGCAAGTCTCCAATCATATGGGACCTGCCCAGTTATACAGGGCTGCTGGTAAATGGTGGACAGAGTCTTGCCAAGCTCCCTCAGCACTCTCTTCTGGAAGGAAGAGTACTCAATCGTTTTCACTGTTTTCTAGCAAAAAAGGTGTATTTAGCAAGTTGTGAAAACACATTACCAAGCAGTGGTGATTTCCTTGCTGTGGTACAGTCCCTGATGTTGTCTATTTCATTAATTCCTTCTTATCCTTGGTATAAACAATCTTAAGGACAAACATATTTAAATAGGTCACACTGGAAACTAAACTTTTGTTTTTCCAATGTTTCTCTTATTTACTAATTAAATCAAATGGTTCTGTACCAAATGGCAGAATCTGGCACTGAGTATTTAATCCTGCTCTAAACACTGCAAAATCAGTACAAAGAACTAACTTTCATCATCAGGGTTTTGATACAGAGGATAAAGGTATGTTTTTGTGCCCCTGTGGTTCAGATCACAGATGTCCAATCAACTGAGCACAGATATAGTTTTGATTACTTATTGAAGTTGAACTGTGTTGGTAAAACTAGAATAACATTTTAGAAAATATAAAGGCTTTACAGAAAGAGCTTGAAGAATTCCCTGATGAGGTATTATTTTACTGCCTTATATAGAGCAACTCTGACTACTAAATGAAACAATGAAAGCTCCAGCTCTAAGCAGACATTACACAAAAGGTAAGAATGAGAATTTTGTTTAAAAATTTGAAAAAAACCCACAACTTTTAATTTTAAGTTTTAAAAACATATTTTCTGCAAACCTCTGCAAAAAAAATGTAAATCCATATAGAGAACAGAAAATTTGTACAAAGTATTTTATTCTTCAAGTTTATTCAAACTTGTAATGAAATGCAATTATGAATGCTGTGTGCCCCATTGTCAAAAGCTGCCAAAAAAACCCTATACTGCCTCTCTGATGTATGACCTGAAAGCCCCATCTTTTAACTACTTTTCCAACTTACAAGATCTCTGTTTGTGTGGTTTGTTTTTTGGTTTTTTTTTACTACATTCTTCTTTAGAGCAGTATTTAGAATATAATGATAATATTTAATAACAATATTTGTGTTCTGGTTCCATGTAAAAAGGGGTTCAGGGCAGGACCCACATGGAACAGAACTATGTACTCCCCTTTCCCCTCTCCCCCAGAGAGAGAGAGAGAGAGAGACTTTGAAAAAAAAACGATTGGGAGTTAAATGAAAAAAAATTAAGTATATTGTTTAACAAGGAGCAGAAAATGAAAAAGGGAGGCAAGAAAAAAATATATACAAAGATCAGGAGAAATACAAAAATAAACAAAATATGCAAAACCCTCAGAAATAGTTCCAAGGTCCCATGGAGCGAAGTACACTTCGACCTCGGAGCCGCAGGGCAGGAGGGAAATTAGCACCCACTTCCTGCCTCTTTCCAGAGTCTGTGGGAAGGGGAGGGAATACATGGTTCCCCCCCCCCCGGGGTCCTCCCAGGTGCTGAAAGGTCACGCCCCCATTCCAAGCCTCAAACCACAAGAATTTGATTATGAAGATAATAGATTGCAAGTAAGTTATTGAAAAAACATTTATAAATAGGAATAGTAAAGGCATTAGTTATTCTGTTAACTATAAATATAAATCTATAAAGCCTCCTAAAACACTCTTAAAACTCTTAATAGCTGTTTCTTCTAAAGAAAGAATTGACGGCCAGATTCAAATACACGATTGTTTCCCACAGTATTTGCCACCATTGGGCAGGATGCCAGCCTTTAACTTCTATCTCTCTAAGAAACTAGTGCTTTTGCCTGTTTAGACTGTATATTCTAAATTTTGCTTAATGTTGTGAACTGGTTTAACTGATTTGCCAAGAAGTGACTTTCCCCCACAGGAAAGAGCAGGATCAGCTTGGTGGAAAATAGATTTAGGTGGCTCCGCCTGGGTGAAGAGCTGAGCCACCTTCAGCTCCTAGTCTGTCACGAGACGGCACATTCACCCTTTGGAAATTGTCACCCTGTTTACAGTTTATTCCATATCAGTGTAATGAAACTTGGAGATTAACATCTTCAGCATGCACTGAAACACATCAGCCTCTCATTAATTTCCAGTGACATGCTCACAATTTCCTGAACCTAGAAAAACTGCTGTTTGGACATTTAATTGTAGGAGCTACTTCTTTTTCCTGTATAATTCAAATTTCCCTGTCTAATACAAATAGGCTTTGCCCAGTTAAAAGGATGATTTTCAGGTGATGTCCATTGTTATAGCTGAGGACTGTGTTGTTAGCTGGTACCATCAGAAAACATTATCCCTTCCTCACTTTGGTATCCAGTAGCAACATAGATTTCTCCCTATCTGTGGTGTCCTGTCAGAAGCCCTTAAAGGTTATATATAGTTTTTAGATTAAAATCTTCAAAGTAAAACAATTCTTGTAGTTATGGAAATGACACATGTTTTGAAGCCTTTGAAGATCTGGCATCCTTTTCAGGAGGGTAATGGAAGAAATTATTGAATTTGTCCTAAGTGCTTAAAGCCATTTTGGCGTTCCAGGACAGACAATAATATGCCCATCATTTCAAATAATCAATGACTCAGTAGCTTGTCTTGCCTCTCCCAGGATGGTGGACTCACAAGCCATTAATAGACCATCCAATATGCAATTACATGTCTCCCTCTTCCACCCTTTCCCTGGGGTTGCACCCATGATTACTATGCATTGATTCTACACCAGTTTGGAGATGTGTGTATTTTCACATTTGAGAGGGATGCACACGATTTACTGAATTTCACAGAGCTTGGATGTTAGTGTTTAAAGGAAAGCATGTTTCACAGGAAATGAGTGTGGAGGGTCAAAATGAGTAAGTGAAGCTTTGCTTAATCCTACTTCATTCTCATATAATGGAAGATCATTAAGATCTCCAGTGAAAGGATGATAATGTTCACAGAATTTAGCTGCATCTGGAAAAGAAATTAGGGTGTTGGAAAAAAATTGCATTTTAAACTGTTCTAATTTCCAGTCTCACTGTTACTCAAATATTATGTGCTAGCTTTTCATGTGGATATTATCTTGGCGTTGGGAGGCTATTATTGGAATTCCACTCTCCAATACAGCCATTCAATTATTTTGGTGTTGTGTACTCCTTATGACCTTTTTAATATTCTGTCATTTGACTGGCTGCCTATTCTTATTCTTTGTGTTATTTACAGTTTTACAGCCCCATGGGGAAGAAAACCGCACTGACTATTAATGAAAATGTAGATTGCTGGAATGAAGAAAATGGTTTCTCAAACTGCTACGCTGCAGTGTATTCATGAAGCTTAGGAATAACAGTAGCCTTGTCACAATGGTAGTCCTCAGCTCTGTTCCCACTGAAGGTTCTGAGTGTTTTGCCACTTGTGCAGAGCAGAAACAGTACTAAAGAGCAGTTCCAACAACATTTCTAACAAAATCACATAAAACTGTAAAGAGAATGAGAAACTATGAATACAAACATTGCTGTATTCTTGGTATTTATGGTATTCACTGAGCAACACAGAGTACAAGTAATAAGAAATGACATCTTAAGATGTGAACCTAATAAAGAACAAGAATCTCTGCCAAAAAAATAAAAGCAACCCAACAGTGCCAGGAAGTTAAGATTAGGTGCTTGGACAGCAAAACAGAGATCAGAAAGATACACCTGGACTTTCTGTGCTGTTTTTTATTATGTTAGAGCAGTATCAAATGAGAAGAAAAATTGGCAGAGACCTTTTGGCCTCTCTTGCCCTCAGTGCCTGGCCTATGATGGTATGAAGATGACTGTAAGCGTCCAGAGCTGAAGCAGCCTGGAGGCTGCTAGGAATGGCTCCTGCCCTTGAGCAGAAATGGTCCACTCTGAACAGCTACAAGAACTCTAGCTACTGAAAGATTACCAGGAGACACCTTGCTCCACTTCTGGGGCCTGGCTTGGGAGCTAGGTGTTCTGTCCTGTTTTGAATAGTTTATTTTAGAAGAACCCAACGCTAGTAGAATTTCGAACATACGATATTGATAGTGTTGTGTGCACAGCTGAAATCCAGGTGATGGATTTCAGCAGAGAATTAATAGTATGTATATTAACAGGAAATCATTAATTTATGAAGTTAAAGTTTATGAAAGAATTCTTTTACATCTATCTGAATAAGCTAATGCAGATAATTGCACACTTAAAGAAGAAAAGTAATATGAGCTTAAGGTATAATGCGATCTATTTTTTCCTAGCAGTTGCATTATAGAGGCTTAGAGATGCACAAGGTAGCACTCCTGAGCTGGGGGTTATTTTTCATTTGCTTGTCTTGCCTGTGGCACAGGATAGATGCTGTAATACCCATAGTTGACCTTTGAAGAACACGTGCAAAGTAACCAAATAGTGGAGAAAATGTGTTCTTCAACTGAAGGGAGAAAATTACCTTGTACCATGAGCTATCTGCACCATATTTAGCCTCTAAATTTCCCATACGTGTGCATGCAGACTGTATACTTTGTCAGGTATATGTTTGGCTAGAAGGTTAGTTTTGCTCAGTTGTGAGCTTTGTATCGTGGTAAAGATAGTGTGGTAGCCCACAGGAGTAAAGATGTAAAATCACAGGTTGGGATTAAAAGTATGGCTTCCCAATACTTAATTCTTCTGATGTGTTGTATGTCACAAAGCAAATTATCCAAATTACAAGTTGGGTGTGACACAGCATGAAAATTAAAGAGGAGAAGCACATGCTTTTGGTTGACTCCATAGTATGGTACATAAAGAGTACGGAAAGTAGTGCCAAAAGAGGGCCTCTAAGCATGTACTGAGAAATTGGTAATCAGAAATGGCATAGCTTATATCCTTCTGTATTTCTAATTGTATTGTTGTCTGATCTAACCTAGAGCCTGAAGGCTTCTTGCTGGGTGAAAACTGCATTTGGAAGTAGAATCTAGATAAGATGCCTGTCATCTTAATATCAAAGCACTTGAGTCCAGGATGAACATGGCAGGTTTTTATTTTAGAAAAAGAAAACCTTTTCTTTCCGTGGGATTCTGTGAATAACATAATTCAAAATGTCCTAAATCGTTGGACTTCAGAAAGCCAGGCAGAGTCAATTAGATTTCAAAAACACGGCCATGGTAAGGTGGAACTGTGAAAAATTCAGTACTTCACCAATATATGTTTGGTAGCCATTTCTTACTACATATCATAAATAAAAAGCAGAAAACACCTGCAAAGACTATTACCCAACAGTGGTTTTGTATTTATCTGGAATTTATGGAGACATTTGGCAATAACTAGTTCCAGCCATTTCTGCCACATCTCTTGGCTTTCTGGAGAAGCTGCTTTAAAATTCACACCAAACGGAAAGTGCCTTGTTACAGAGATTTTTAATTTAGAAATCATAGCTTTTAGATTTACTTTACCCAAATTAATTAACACTATGTCTCAGAGTATTCCAAACAATGAGAAAGAAATCATTAAGATCCCTTAGTTGCACAACCAAAGAGGAACTGGAGTGCAGTACATTGCCCCAGGCACAGTGCTTAAACTACATACCTCTCTGATTAGTCTTTAGTTTCAAGGCAGAAATAAATGCATTTACTAGCTGTCATTTTGAGATTGTCTTTGAGGATCTCTGGAAAGAGAAGTGATGATAGGTAGGTGAAAAGTGACTGATAAGTGAAAGATAGCAGTGCAGAGGCCTGGTTACTGCCAAAGCTACTCTATGAAGGAAGGCAGATATCTGTAAATAAAGTGCATAAGATGTAGAAACTGATAAGGAGAGAGGATAGCATGAAAAGTGTGCTGTGCAAGTCAAATGAAAACATATGGCTTAAGCTTTGGTTGTATGTACTGCAATTATTGCTGTAGAAATTATCTGAATATTATCCTCCCAGAGCAAGAACCAAAAATATCCCTTTTATCCCAGAATTAACAAAATCAAGAAAAATACAGAAATTCCAGGAGTCCTTTTGCAGTCCAGTCCCCTGGGAGAGAAAGAGAGAAGGTGAGACAGCCCTGACATTCAGCAGAGGAATCCTAGTTATGCCTCCTCTTTGCCAAGTCCAAATCTGTCTCTTGTGAGAATGCTGCTGTAACATTCAGCATCAAGGAATTTGTGTTCAGAAAGCTCCCAGATGGTGGTGGCTGTGGGCTGACTTCAGGGGTCAAAGGGAAGTGCACAACCTTTCTCTCCTCCACTAGCCCCAGTGCACCAGGAGAACCCTTTCTCTAAAGTTATTTGTGCGTTACATTTGTTCTAATCAAAGAAAAAGGGCTGGTATCTTTATTAGCCAAAGGCAGAAAACCCCTTTCTCACACAGGCGCATGAATTTGTGAAACAGTTGGGGTGGGTTCATGTACCTTCTCTCAATTTGCGTGTTGGAATTTTTCTAGGCACTGTTGACTCCTCCGCAGTGAGACAGCATAGCACACAAACGAGGATGATTGCAGTGGAAGGTTAATGTATACAGTATGTTCCATCTGTTTTTTACCTCCTATAGCATTGGGACTACTTGGTTAGTAGACAAAGGCAATGAAGGTTTCCTGCCGGTCCTATGGCAACTTCAAAGCCTCCTGCAGGGGCTCTGTGTGCTGAGTGATAAGCTTCCAGCTTTGCATTCTTTGTAGCACCTAGGAGAGTCGGGAGCAATCATGCCTGGTACAGTCAACATTGGACACCTTTGTTTAATGAGATGGGCTACTGAAGTTCTGCTGCTGAAATAAAGGGTTAGAGAGGTATTCTGTGATGTTACAAATTAATTTCTCAATGCAGGAAGTAACTGAGTAAATTGAGAGTAATGTTCTTTAAAGCATCTATAACTCAGTCCTGCATCCTTCTGACGAGCGGTATATTAAAGCAAGCACTGTATTACAAAAATGCTGACAGTGTACCATCTCAGCTGCTTTTGTGTATCTTTGTGTATTCAATTCACAAGTATGTTTTTACAGTAAATAAGTGAGAAAGGGATCCTGAGCTCTTGCTCAGATATTATGCCTATATGCTGTTCTGTAGCACGTTTGCTAACATCCTGCCTCCTGGTTTAGCCTTGTAGTTAGAGGTTTCTCATGGCCATCAAATGGGATTAAACTCAAGCAAACAGCAAATTTCCTGGTTTTCTGACATTTCTTCCCATATAAACAACTGCTGGAAAAGACAGGCTTGGCAAGGACCTGTCCCAAATCCTGCTCCTCTGAGACCATACAAGTGCTTAGAGCAAGATAATTTCCCTTTGGGATCTGGACTACTCAACCTTTCCACATTGTACAGCTCCTAATCCCCCTCATCCTCAAGTGCTCCTGGGAGCCATGGAAGGCAGTGAAGACTGGTTTTTATCTTCAGCTCCAGACATCCACCCTCAAGTTGCCAAGCACCAGTGGCATCTAAATGTGAGTGATGTCTCCTCTTTCTCAGGCTGTGTAATTTCTCTGCTCGATCCCTAAACATCTCCTTTTGCTGGCAACCCCTGGTCGCAGCGGAGGATCAGTATGTTACTTTTCTTTCTAGTGTTTTTTTCAGGTTGCCAAGGAGACAGTTATCTGTCTGCTCTTTACAATCCAGGCATCTGGGCCCGATTCCTCCAGAAATAATCAGGGTGGGATTTTTTTCCTCTCAACCTTAACTAATTCCCCAGAATCACGTCTCCCTTTCTGTGCCCTCCCCTGTTGTTTCTCTCAGCGTTTAGAAAGCCCTGCTCATGACAGGGGAATGGCCTGGGAGGGAGAGTGTGATGACCTGGATAAGGGCTGCTCCTGGGAAGGAGAACCTTTTGTCACAGACCTGAGTCTCTGCACCCACACATCAGAAGATTTTCCTCAAGACTCAGTGATCCAGCACAGCCCTTTCAGTTGGACTTCCCTTTCAAAGGAGCTACAGGATGTGTGAAGACATGGTGTCACACAATAACAAAAGATGGTGAGAATATGTTTGCTCTGTCATAGGGGAAAAAGACTGAGAAACTGATGTGTAGCTGATATATTTTTTCTTGTTGGCTCGTCCTTGGCCATGACCAATTTTTCTATTGTTTCACGGTCACAAGGAAATTGCATCCTAGGAAATTCTGGCAGTCCCATCTTCCTTTTCTCTACTGCTTTCCCAAGCATATTAAAAATCTGCTTGGGTAAGACCTTTTCAGTGTTTACTTCTCTGTGTGCAGGAGGTAGTTCATGTTGTGGAAGGTGCTCTGGCTGGCCACAAAGAATGCTGGAAGACATGGTGTTGCAGGTGGATGAGTGATGCCGCTGGTCTGGGAGCATCCTTAAGCCATCCACAGATTTACAAACATAGGTAAAATAGCTCCGTAGTTCGGACAGCCTAAGTCCAAATGTCTAAGCAGCATGAGATCAAAAAATATTCAGGAGACTCATGTTCAGTGAGAAAAAAAAAGAGATGCTTCCACAGAGCGATTGAGAAAGGAATGTAAAGGCAGTCAAAAAAGACTTCAAGGCGCTGGGGCTACTAGTTGAAAGCTCAGGTGCCCAGGTGGTGTTTTCATCAATCCCTCAAGTGGAAGGGAAAAACACTGAAAGAGGGTGGAAAACATACCAAATTAACACGTGGCTCAGAGACTGATACCATGGTTGGAATTTTGGGTTCTTTAATCATGAGGAAGTTTATACGGCAGTTGGTCTGCTGGCGACAGGTGGGACAGGTAGGATGCACCTGTCCCAGAGAGCGAAAAGCATTTTGGGGCAGGTGTTAGCAGGACTCATTGCCAAGGATTTAAACTAGATTTGAAGGGAGAAGGGGTTGTACCTGGGTTTGCACCAGTGGGGCAGTGCTCTAGTATTAGACCTCTGGGATGCCTATGCAGTAACGCATGCTGTTTGGGGGACAAACAGGATGAACTAGAGACCCATGTGTTGTCTCAGGACCACAACCTCATTGCAATTACTGAGACATGGTGGGATAGCTCACATGACTGGAACACTGTCATGGGTGGCTATGTCCTTTTTAGGAAAGATAGACCAGCTCGAGGACAAAAAGAAATGCTTTTTCAAGTACACTGGAGGTAAAAGGGAGCCTAGAGGAAATGTGGGCCTGCTGCTGAATGAAGTGGGTGCCCTGGTGACCAAGGACAGAGGGAAAGCAGAGTTACTGAATGCCACCTTTGCCTTGGTCTTTTCTGCTAAGGCCAGCTCCCAGGGGTTCCAGACCTATAAGACCAGAGAGGAAGTCTGGAGGAGCGAAGATTTTGTCTCAGTTGAGGAGGACTGGGTTAGAGAGCAGTTAAGCAAACTGAACATCCACAAGTGTATGGGCCCTGATGGGATGCACCCACAAGTGCTGAGGGAGTTGGTGGAGGTCATTGCTAGGCTACTCTCCATAATCTTCAAGAGGTCCTGGAGAACAGGAGAGGTGCCTGAGGACTGGGGGAAGACCAATGTCATCCCAGTCTTCAAAAAGGGCAAGAAGGAGGACCCGAGTAACTATAGACTGGTCAGTCTCAACTCCATTCCTGGAAAAGTGATGGAACAGCTTGTTCTTGTCACCATCTCAATGCATGTTGAGGAAGGGAGGCTTATCACAAGTAGTCAACATGGATTCCAGAAAGGGAAGTCATGCTTGACTAACCTCATAGCCTTTTATGATGGCTCTACTAGATGGATAGGTGAGGGGGGGGGCAGTTGATGTGGTATATCTCAACTTCAGCAAAGCTTTTGATACTGGCTCCTATGGTACCGTCACAGCCAAGTTTGAGAAGTGTGGCTTGCACAGTTGTGTGATGAGATGGATTGGTAACTGGCTGAAGGACAGAGCCCAGAGAGTTGTGGTCAGTGGAGCAGAGTCTAGCTGGAGGCTTGTGGCTAGTGGTGTCCCCCGCGGGTCAATTCTGGGTCCAGTGCTGTGCAATATATTCATCAATGACCTGGACAAAGGGATAGAGTGGACCCTCAGCAAGTTTGCTGGTGATACAAAACTGGGAGGAGTGGCTGACACGCCAGAAGCCTGTGCTGCCATCCAGTGTGATCTGGAGAGGCTGGAGAGCTGGGTGGGGAGAAATTTAATGAAGCTCAACAAGGGCAAGCGTAGAGTCCTGCATCTGGGGAAGAACAACCCCATGGATCAATACAGGTTGGGGGCCGATCTGTTGGAGAGCAGCTCTGGGGAAAAAGATCTAGGAGCCATGGTGGACAAGAGGATGACCATGAGCCAACAATGCACCCTCGCAGCCAAGAAGGCCAGTGGCATCCTGGGATGCATTATGAAGAGCGTGGCCAGAAGGTCGGGGGAAGTCATCCTCCCCCTCTATTCTGCGCTGTTGAGGCCCCACCTGGAGTACTGTATCCAGTTCTGGGTACCCCAGTCCAGGAAAGACAGGGAGCTACTGGAGAAAGTCCAGAATAGAGCCACTGAGATGATGAAGGGAGTGGAGCATCTCCCTTAGGAGGAAAGGCTGAGAGAGATGGGTGTCTTTAGCCTGGAGAAAAGGAGACTGAGGGGTGACCTCATTAATGTCTATAAAGATGTAAAGGGCAAGTGTTGGGAGGACGGAGCCAGGCTCTTCCCAGTGACATCCAGTGATAGGACAAGGGGCAGTGGGTACAAGCTGGATCATAGAAGGTTTCAGGTAAACATAAAGAATAACTTTTTCACAGTGAGGGTGACAGAGCCTGGAGCAGGCTGTCTAGACAAGTTGTGGAGTCTCCTTCTCTGGAGAGATTCCAAATCCGCCTGGACACGATCCTGTGTGACTTGATCTAGGTGATCCTGCTCTAGCGGGGGGGTTGGACTAGATAATCTTTCAAGGTCCCTTCCAACCCCTAATGTTCTGTGATTCTGTGAAAGGCAGAAAATACGCATTACTAGACAAGGGTGGGTAGTTAATTTCATGTGTAAGATCAAAGTGGGAGATGGTGAGAAGCTGAACCTAGGAAAAGAAGACTACTGTTCCTTGATACTACAGGTTGTGAAGGCAAGGATGACAACAGAGCATAGTGACTAGTTCAAACAGAGGGGTAGATACAATCCTGAAAGCGTCTCTGGTTTTGGAATATATTCTAGGCTAAGAATGTATGTTGCTAGGAGACTTTTAGATTAAAAGGCATGAATCTTTAAACCCTGGGAACATAGTAATAGCTTTTCCTCTGTGCTAGGGAAGTTCTTTTAATGTCAATCCTGATGTTACTTCAACAAGAAATACGCGAGTAAGTGCAAAGTACCTTGAATTGTCTTGGTCAAAGATTAAAATCTAACATTATTTTTTGATAGGTTGCGGGGTTTGAAGGAGCTTTAGTCATTCTGGTCTGACTATAATAGAGTCCGATAAACAAAGATGACCATATCTTATTTGATAAGATGTTATAGGTGCTAAGAACTGAACTATGTCTGGAAAAGGGTTTCGTTAGCCCAGCCCAGGAGATAACTTTCATTTATGGCAAAATTCAACAGGCTGCCATCTGGAGAGGATAGTTAATCAAATTCCTTTAGGTTATTGCATTGTCATCCAGAGGCTTTCTGTATTTCAGTTTTCTTATTTCATACAAGTTCTGTTTACATGTCTTAATAGCTTATATAAAATTATTTTTAAATCCCTGAGCATCAAATCTCTTGAGGCCAATTTCTAATAAGTTTCTAGTATTTTTGCTGATGTTAAAGATCTGCTTCCTGAGCAGAGAATCTTTAGAGTAGAGCCATTTATGGGATTCTTGGCTCAAATGAGACACTGAAATCTGGTGCTAGTAGTTCCTAAACCTAATACTTTAAGATGGTATTACTGATTCTTCTCATGTGCTTTACTCTGCTTTTTGTTCAGTCTTTTTTCTTTGCTGTTGTTGGGGTTTTTTTTGTTTGTTTGTTTGGCTGTTTTTTGGGGGGGTGTTTGGTTGTTGTTTTTTTTTTCCCCTCTGTTTTTACTTCTCTCCCTGGCTTGAGGGTAGCTGCCATCCTAATGTCCTTGACTGGTGTGACTATAAGCCAGCATCCTGAGATGCCTGATGGTTGCAGTGGCAGCTTCAGCACCTTCCTCTTACTGCTACAATGCTTTCCATCACAATAATTCAGCCACTTGGGGAACTGCACAGTAAACCAAAGTAAGGGCTGTTATTCTCCCAGTGTGTTCTCTTCCTGTATGCCCTGGGCACACTGAGGGTCTCTATGGCTTATTTGCCATTAGAATTCAAAACACGTTCTATAACAAGTAATGCTCCCCTTAAAAACAAACAAACAAAAAAAAGCAAACACAACCCACCCATCCCACCCCTCTCAGGAGCAATGGTGATAAGGGTCTTGTGAGAAGTTTTAACAGGCTTTTATTATTAATATCATTGTGTGACATATGTGAGGATATTGGGAGTTTTTCCATAATACATTCAGCCTCAATCTCTTCACAGCTAGCAATGACAAGAGAGAGATCTGCCTTTTTGTCTGGTACTTCTAGAATGCAGGAAATTCTGCTCGGGGGGAACATTGCAATTCTGGACAATTCACCGAAAGGGAAATGTACTGTGTTAGGATTGATACTAAAAATGTTAAATGAACCTAAAAGTAGCATAGCCAGAAAAAGCAGCCAAGTTTCTGGACTCAACCTAACAATAATTTAAGACCTGTCCAGTAAAACCAGAGAGGAAAAGGCAATGTGAACCTGTGGGGCAGAGCACAGCTTTGAAGGTGAAGGATAAACAAACCTGTACTTGCAGGATTATGAGATGAATATTATATGAATAATAATTATGTGGCAGAGCATCTTTCCCCCAGTGCCTTACTCAACTTCTATGTAGGAGTTAGGGAACAAAAGTAGCTGTGTACTTCATTATAGGGGGCTAAAGGGAGATGGCAATTGCCTTTGAAACCATTCCAACGCATGGACGTTATGGGAACACCTCCTCTCTGATGCCATTTGGTGGATCTTAGTGGTTTTGGCTATCACAAGCACAATCAGTCGTCACTGTATCTTGAAAACAAACCAAATCCCTACTATGAAAGTAAACCCAGAAGAGTACTGTAAGTTCTAATGAACAAGATGCTGATTCACAGAATAGAATCATAGAATGTTTGGGGTTGGAAGGGACCTTAAAGGTCATCTAACTCCAACCCCAGCCATAAGTGGGTACACCTTCCACTAGATCAGGGATCAGATTCCTAGCTGGTAATTAATTTTATTATTATTATTCCTTCTCAACTTGAAAGCAATAAAATATATGGTGGTTTAGTTTTTTAAATTAAAAGTTAAAATACAGTCTTAGTATTTTGCTATTTATGATATAGAGGATGAGAGATGGGTAGAATTATGTCACGTCTGGTTTATTTTTCGGATTTCAAATAATGTTTTAAATGTTAGTTATTATCTTCCCTTACAGAATTTTGGCAACATATTGACCTATCTGGGTGAAAGATCTCATGTATGTTTGAATGTATGCTTTTCCTCAACAAGTATGTGGCCACTGAGAAGATCAACAGTTAAACAGAGAAATGATTGTATCATACACTGGTCCTGCCTTCATTTAAACCAATACCTAGTCAGATCAATAAACTTAGAACTGAGACCTGGGCTAATTATGGGCTCACTCGTGCTTGAAGCCTATCTGGGAATTCAGGATATTACACCAGTTTGACTCTGATATTGTGTGAACTATCTGTTGGTAAATATAAATTAGTTGCTCTACAAATCATACTGAGTCCTAAGTTTGAATGTTTATCCAGTACTTTCTTTACCCTAAATTATCGAACAAATAATATTGTCAGATTAATGCTTTTTGGTATTTTGGGGATACTGAATTTTGACATCTGAATTTGAACCTCATACCTTGGAGTTTGGTACCCAAAGGGAGATTTGTTGCTTTTGGGTTTGTAGGTACATTTTAACTAGCAGGTCTCAAAGATTCTTCCTAAATCCTTTCTAATGCAGGATGTCTACTGTCTAAGCAGAGCTGTAAGAAATAAAAGGTTTCATATACAGTGTCTTTGCTGTTGTCACGGAAGAGAAGGAAAAAGAACAGAGGACTCAGTCCTGAAATCTCTTGTCTTTAGGTGACCTCCTGCATAGATGGCTGAGGAGGGTCAATGGCTTTTGTGGCTTGCTCTGAGGAAACGGAAGCAGTAACTGCAGCTTCTTTTCACCATGGTATTGCCCTAATTCTTTTTTGTTCTGTTGGACTGACAGATGAGAAGGAAATTTTTGACATAGCAACATACCATATGTATTTACCAAATACTGAAAACTGGTAGTATATCAAGGTTCTGGTGTGGCATTTTACAAGTTATGAGAGCAAGAGCAAAACTCTGTTAGGAGCTCCAAAAGCAAGCTAGAGCTGGCTGTAACACGTTACTTTGCTTTGTAACACACGTGCATCAGCAGTACTTTAAAAAAAAAAAAAAAGGCAGTGCAAGTAATTCTGCCCAGAAGGACAATGCAGTTTACATTGAGTTTTTCGGATGTTTACAGGGGAGCTAGCAGAGAGAAAGAACAAGATTATGCTAAGCAATGACACTCATCATGCACATGGCCACCTCTCTTGTCTATTTCACACTCTTTGTCCATGCTTTGCTTCCATTCATGGACCTTCCTTACCCAGATCCTGTTGCCTGTTTTCTAACAACCCTCTAGCATTCTAGCAGACCTGTCTGAACAGCCAGACATCATGTACCTCAGTCACTTTGGGAAAGCTTCTTGTTCTTCATATGACTCCTTAAATGGGTTGGCACTCCATGTGTCTGTGCAGTGACACCTCTTGGGAAGTCAATGGTGTATGTTACTTAATTAAAAGTACTTAAAAATGAAGTGTCAGTGTGCTAAATAGGAGACTTCTCATGAAGGTGGAGAACTGAGGCTGTTGGGAGCATATATGCTGACTCTTCAGGTGTTTTGTTTTCAGCCATCTGTGACATGATCTCTATATTACTTACTTATGCAGCTTACCTTTGTGAACACTGGGTTTAGCTCAAGCTAATGCCATAGCAGATGTACTTCTGACTTTTGACTGTTGATCACAATGGTGTGTTCAGAGTCACTGGAACCAGGCAGATGAATGGATGCAGTCCTTATTTCACAGCACTGGTTCTTACTCTTGTTTGTAAAATGAACCTAATCATTTGAACACTCACTGCATGAAGGGAGGATTTTGTGCTGAGGTTATATGCTCTCATCACTTCTTCAATTCATAAGAAAAAACGGGATTAAATAGCTAAGTACAACAGGCAGCATTGTGTAGAGACAAGACCATAAGATGTTCTTGTTAAATTTAGAACTCCTCGTGCCCTTCTTTTCTCTTAGGAGGAATAATGGCATTGTCATTATGTCTTATATCTGCCTATTTTGCAACACAATGTGTTAGAAGGGCTCTTTGATAAAATACAGCTTCATGCTAAAAAAATAAAAAGGCCATTCACTTGCTCAACATAAACATTAACATTTTGGAAAGTCCTAACTGTGCTATGAAGTGCCACATTTGACTTATTGATTTGGTCTGTTTTGGTCTGTTTCTTGTTTTGATTTAATCCTTACTATCCTCTATCCATTTTTTTTTTTTAAATTTTCATTATAAAGCTACTGCAGAGATCATAGCAGAAAATTGCACAAGAAGAGGGAGAGAGGTTTCAAAAAAATACCAGTGTGTTTTTTGAACTCTGACAATCCTTGTGGCCACACAGAAGCAGTGGGAAATCAGTTGGGTAGTTCGTTTGAGTTTATTGCAGGCTCAAAGCCATCATTTCGTAGCAAGTAAAAACAGATAAATAATTAAATACAAACTTTTGAATTACACAGTGATTCTAAAACAACTATTAATCGTCAGTCAGATCTGAAGTGGGAAAGGTGACAGACTGCCTATCTGAAAATAAACTTCATGTTCATGAACTGGCGTGGAGAGATGATGCTCCATGGAATTCATACAGAAATGCAACATAACTGTCACTTCACTGTTCAGCTGCCCTTCAGGAAGGGCTGAACACAGCTCCCTGGGGCACAGCTACTTTCTGGCCAGGGGAGCAGGGAACACACCTCAATAAATCCATAAAGCGATGAAGATCCTGTCCATTAACTCCTTTGCAGCATGATTAAGGTTTTTTTTTTTATTTTAAGGAACTCGAGAGGTAATGTTACAGCATAATGTTATATTGGGCTGTATAAGCTCCTGTTAAAATCTGCATGTATGAAACCCACAGAACATCTTTGGAGTTTCAGGTTGTCATGCATTGTTACAATGATGTATTGTACCAGTGTCATACTGGAGTGCAAAGAAAGATAACTGGAGTTTATCCTCTCCTGAGGTGGGTGATGCACATCTTTCCCACCACTCACTGCCTGGTTCGCTGGACCTGCTGGGTGAGTTCCCCAACAGCATCTGTCACTTGGACGTAGAGCTGCTGCTTTACACATTTGTGATAGGTTGGTATTAACTTCATGACTTGAACTATTGCATCTATAAACAAATAGAACAGAATACAAATGACCTAACTAAGAATATATTGTGAAAGTGTTTTTTTAAGTTATTATTATCATTCTTTTAAAGAAAACACAATTGTTATGGAAGACTGCATTAGCACCAGTAGCACACGTGCAGTGGTAAGTACACACCCTTGGTGCAACTGAAAGTTGCTCTCAATAGGTATTTAAGCTGCTTTTTAAAGTTATAAATTATACAAAAAAAGTTAATAGAAAAATGGAGGCCAATATAAATGTTTCCACAGTTCCCTGTCAGCATTTCTTTTAAACAAATTAAAAATTTCTCAGTATCTGAGAACCTGAAAGTCAAGCCGTTAACATGAACTGGACTTAAATTCCTCACTCAAAACTAAAAAATATGGAAAGAAAATAATGGCTGCTTTTAGGAGAAAGTGGTTATTTTTCTTCCTTTTAAAAATAATGCTAGCTATTAACTCGGATAAGCTGGCAGCCCTGTGTCAGTTAGTGGCTGACATTTCCTGACATCAGTCAGCAGAGCGGCAAGGGGAGTCGCAGACAGAAGGGTGTTAATCTGCAGGTCAAGTGGAAATACCCATCTGTGCTCCAGGGGTGATGTGCAGCTCATTCAGCTTCTAGCATGGAGAGGGAATTTCATCCAGGGGATGAGCAGTTCAGTTTTCCTGTGTACAAAGAACGGTTCTCCAAATCAAAGGCTTCATTTGGGTCACTGTGTCTGAGGTAGCACCTTCACTACCTTGTTGTTGGAAAGTGCTAGAATTTACAATGCCACCTGCATATGGAGGTGCTACCAATGGTCAGGCTCAAATTGGCTCTGGTGATGCTCTAACAATGAGGAAATTATAGCCATTTAAATTTTTCTATGCCCTTTGGTAATGAAGCATACTGATGTAGTGTGGTGCATTGGGTAACGTAGCATTCTGTCTGTCTACTGACTTGCACAGAGCTGAAATCAGGGTAGCAGAAGAATCAATAATGTGCTTCTGTTTGGAGTAAATTACAGAAGGTAGAGGAAACCAAATAAAATAGCTTATGGAAATTTGGCTTGTAGGGCTCTGTTCACAACAGCTGAGGGGGCTTTGGCTAGATGGTGGAAATGAAAACTGCGTGAGTCTGTAGGTTTCCTTTGAAGTCCACCCTGTGTCAAGCTCTCCTTGCCAAGCAGAGGAGAACTCTGGAATGGCAGGCTGTGTGGGGACTGCTCAAACAGAGGACATCAGAGAACTGAGTGCCAAACCTCTCTCTAGCTGCCTTGTCCACTGTGATCACTGACACCCAGAAAGGCTTGACAGGGAACTCACAAAGTCTGAAGGATGATTGTCTATCTGCTGGGGAGCATCATTCTGCTGGGAAAGGCCATTGTTAGCTGCTGTAGAGCACTGGGTCAGACTCTGCACCAGTTCTAGGGTTGCTTACACCTGACCACATCACACTGTATGTGTAACACGTGTGCTGCTGTGCTGGTCCCTGGTCCTCTTGATGCTGCACACTGCTGCATGTTGTCAGGCTACTGTCCAGGGCTACCCACTGGAAGATGTTAAGCAAACATATAGCAGCGTGGGAAAATTTCAAACAGGAGTGTGAAGATTTTTCTTTCAGTTTAAATACAAAAAAAATCATCCATGTAAACAGATCCAGAGCACTTGATAGTGGATCATGATTAAGTTTGTGACATACAAATTAGGTGAATTTTTCAATAGCCAAATGGACACAGGAAGAGCAAAAGATACCATGCTGAGAGCAGAACAAACACCAGAGGAAACTCAGCGGTGGGAAAGCTGCTGTGCAGACGGATCTCGCTTTGCTTGCTGAGCACAGGTCAGGAGTCAATGGTGCAGATCAGCATAGCCCGAGTGTTCTCCTGAAGGCTGTTTTGTGATGCTGTGCTGTCCTCATCTGTGAAGGTGTAGATAGCCACACAGAGTCATAGAATCGTTGAGGTTGAAAAAGACCTCTAAGATCAGCAAGTCCAACTGTCAACCCAACACTGCCATGACCACTAAACCATGTCCCAAAGTGCCACATCTACACATTTTTTGAACCCCTCCAGGGATGGGGACTCCAGCCCCTCCCTGGGCAGCCTGGGCCAAAGCCTCACCAATATGTCAGGAAAGAAATTCTAATATCCAACCAAAACCTCCCCTGGTGCAACTTCAGCCCGTTTCCTCTGACCCTATTGCTGGTTACTTGGGAGAAGAGAACAACCCCCACCTCACTCCAACCTCCTGTCAGGGAGTTGTAGAGAGCAAGAAGGTCTCCCCTCAGCCTCCTCCAGACTCAACAATACCCGTTCCCTCAGCTGTTCCTCATAAGCCACATTCCCAGACCTTTCATCAGCTTCACCGCCCTTCTCTGAGCCTTCCTCCAAGAAGGAAATCAGGTAGTGACAGAACTAGGGGGAATGGGGCAAAGCTGGAAGTGGGCAGATTCAGACTGGCCGTGAGGAAGAAGTTCTTCATCATGAGAGCGGTGAGACCCTGGAATGGGTTGCCCAGGGAGGTGGTTGAGGCCCCATCCCTGGGGGTCTTTAAGGCCAGGCTGGATGAGGCTCTGGGCAGCCTGATCTAGTGGGAGGTGTCCCTGCTCATGGCAGCGGGGTTGGAACTGGGTGACCCTTGTGGTCCCTTCCAACCCTGACAGATTCTGATCTGTTTTAGCAGAGGACTTAGTCGTGTTGGCTTAATGGTTGGACTTGATGATCTTAAAGGTCTCTTCCAACCTAAAGGATTCTATGATTCCAAGGCGTGGCAATACAAAGCAAATGAGAGAATCAAGTATGGTTTTTTCCTCCATATCTTTATTGATTGTGAGTTTCGGGTTTTGGTATTTGGTTGGCTCTAGAATATTCCCCATTTTCTTTTATCCACCTGCCAAGTGAAACAGTGCCTGTTACTTTCAGTCATCTCAGTAGCCTAAATCTTGTCCTTTTTTTCTACATGGTGGTGGGAGTTCCTTTATCAGGAGGAGAGTTTTTGGTCAAATTTATGTAATAAGAAGGAGAAGGTGTCAGAGCTCTTTACCTTCCCTGCTTCTCTCTTGGGAACTTCACACTGCTTTTTGTTTACTAAATCTCAGTCTGTGGAGTAAGACCCCAGCATACAGAACTCATGGTTGGTAATTGTGCATTTCTGAGCATCGCACAAACCTGTGTTTTATGTCACAATTGCAAGACTGGGAAATAACGTATGTGTTTGGACACTTCGAAGAACAAACCACTGAAAGATTGAATGTCTCCATAACACTGAATTAATCATGATCATCAACCATGTTCTCTAAAATTAAACCACCAGAGTTTCCATTTAAAATAATTGCCTGTTTTGTTAAAGTTCTTTTAAAATCATCCTTAACTAAAAATGAATTAATTAATAGAAAAGCTAATAATAGTTGCCTGGCAGTCAACTTCCTTTCCTTCAGAAAAACTCAGGGAATAATTACTGCATAAACCTTCTTTTTCTTTTTTTCTGGTTAGATAAGTTTTAATTACTAAAACATATGGTATGTTTGTATGAACCTAATACTTAAGAGAGCAGGCTTGACAGTAGAAGAGACCAGAGTCCTTTCATGAACTCACAGAGCAGAAATGTCACAGCTCTTGATGGGCACAGGCTTTAGTGAAGCAAGAGTCCCACGTCTCCAGCCTGACCTAAGGGGAAGCCCAGTTTGGTCTCCAGATCCAAGTTTCCTTCACTCTAGTCTAATGCCAAGTGTCAATCACAATGAACTATGAGATCAATATTCATAGGATGATTCACAAACTGCTACGAATGAAGAAAAAAAAACCCAAACAAAGAAAATCCCAGATCCATATGGCAGACTGTGTTCCAACCCCCAGCACTGCAAGGCAGGGTGCTCTACTGTATCTACTGTATCCTATTCACGCTTCGCGTTTGAAGGATTCTGAAAAATGATGAGTAGGAATAATATTTGGTTTCCTCTAAGTAACCTTCTCACGACGCCTGAGACCAACCGGCTGCTCGGTGCCGGTAGCTCCTCGCCGCAGGCGAACCAGGAGTGTGGACGGAGCCGGGGGCCGGAACCCGCCCCCTGCAACCTCGCCCGGGGGTAGGATGCTCCTGGGAGGGGCGGAGCGGTGGCACCTGCCCGCGAGAGGCGGGCGCTCTCCCGGGGCCCCTCCCGC
>NW_008600937.1:0-20659 GCF_000691845.1 Merops nubicus
AAAAAAAAAAAAAAAATTAAAAAATTTCAGCAATTTATTTTCATTCCATGATAGCTGTAGAATTAAACTCTTTGATTTTTCACTAAAGGGGAAAAAAATGAACAAAACAAAACAAAATGAAAAAAGAAAAACAAACACAACCACTGAAAGCAATCAAACCAAAAAAAAAGAAAAAAAAGTCTATTATCCTGGATTCTCCAATAACCCAGAACTAAAGACAGTTATATACATGATGGGAGACATGGAGCTTTTATACAGTGTTCTCTCATCATCATTTGTCAATAGCATAAACTGCTGTTTCTCCTGTTGAAGTTGTTCTAAGTTTAGTCTTTGGCAATGTTGATATGGTGGCTAGAGTTCTCACTTACCAGCAGAGGGGTATGGGGTCATATTTACTCAAATCCATGGAAATCAGGGTTTGGGGCTACGCCAGAGGCACTGCCTCTCAAGAAGCTTCTGTAGAAAATATTTCCTGAGAAAACTTGATAAAACTGAGAGACATTCTGCATTCTATCGAATGCTCTCTGCAGGAACATTTGGCTGCAGGGAAAATACATTTTCTGAGGAAAAGAGCGTATTGCACCACTAAAATACCTACCAAGAAGTATAGGTTTACTTGTAAATTTGAAGTATGTTAAAAAAATTAGAAGGACAATCAGGTAGACAGAATCTGGAATACATAAACTGAAATTGTTAGTTGTTTTCACAGCACATGTAGGTATAGATGACAATTGCCCAAGTTTTTTAAGACTGTCAGTCAGTGATGAGTACTCAAAACTTATGCAATGGCATGACTGGACTGAAGTCTCTTTAGTTACTCTGATTCTTTCACATCAAATATCTAGATGAGGAACAGGCTACCGGTCTTCCTGATGTTTCTCTTGCCATAGCCTATAGCAGAGCAAAGCTCTGGTGACATTCACCTCCCATATCAACTAAATTTCCCTTCTGACTGCACAATCAAAATTACTTATCCAAAATGCCAAAAATCTTGAACAAGATTTCTATTAACTTATTTTTCTTCAGAAAGTCATATTTTGAAACACTGTGTTTTCTTCTAAATGATGCTCTCAACACTGCTTCATTTAGTCACATAGGATTTTTATCAGTAGGTGTGCAGTACAAATAATAAATTTTTACTACATGTCACATGCAAAGATATAGACTTAAATCTGGATAGATGTTACCACTGAAACAACCTTTTGTACAGCATTTATGAAGTCATTATGCAGCCCTTACAGTTTTCAAAGCATATGTTCACTTATCTTTTATTCATTAGTCAAAAGTAACATATGTGCATAAGGAGATCTACTGTGGACAAAATATGTAGTAATTTGCTTTCTGTTCTTCTAGTAAGTTAGTGAGAATACAGCTTATTTCATATTTTTGCTGGGTCTGATCAGCAAAGGGTATGTTGACATGATCTGGTTTGCTGTATCAGCAATGCACTTAAGCATAGATCTTGGTGTTAAAACCACTGAAGTATGTACCTACTCTAACCACATGTTTACAGTCCATTGACATTCAGGCACTTTGGACCCACTATGAATTAAAGCATAGACATAAACAGATTTTTTCAAAAATCAAAAAAGAAAGTTCTTCTGTGCTAGCTTCTGGCTAGCAGGCAAAATGAGAATTTATTTTCAAGGGTTAATTGCTTTGCTTTGTTTTGTTTTCTTCCAAATGATATTTGCAGCTTCTACTGCTGTATTTACAATTGTATTTCAGTCACCAGATACTGCTTCAATATAGTATTTGTCTTGATATATATAATTAATATTTTTACTAATTATCAGTTCATTATTAATCTGATGCAATCATGATTATACTGGTTGGCTTTGGAAAATACTTTTTCTTTCCTTATACAACTGGAAGCAATTCTCCCTGCCTCCAATGATTTGAATTTCAAGTACTGTCTGTGATTGAATTACAGTATCTTATCTCTGTTAAACTAATTTGTGAAAAAAGGATATTTCAGCAGATTTACTAAAACCCCAGTCCCTACAACATATGCACATACAAACGCAAAGTTTCTCAGTTCAATCAGATTGAAATTAGAAAAGTGTCTATTCTTTTTAAGCTTTATGCAACCATTTCATCTGTTAGGTAAATTACAGCAAGTGCAGGAAATTCTCTGAATTCTCATGTGATTAAAACACCCAGCAGAAAGCTTTCACTTGCATAAACTTTATGCTTAGAAATGCACATATATTTTTAAATGAATGAAAGAAAAAAAGAAGCAGCTTTTTTTCCAATGAGAGCTATTAATATTTTATGTCTCACTGAAGAGCTGCTTCCCTTCTTTTTCTTCTTGACACTAGAAAGGCTATTAGCTCTTTATTTTTATGTCTTCTTTTTCTGCACCCCTACCGTGCCCCACAACCCAAATAATAACAACAACAACTTCAATCTCCCTCTTCCTGGTTGGGACACTGTACTCGCTATCTTTCCACTTTATTAACTTAAGCATTAGCTTTTTGAAGCGAGTAAAATTATAAATGACATGTAATCCTATGCTGGGTGGCAGAGGGCTGCTTTCTGAAGCTGTGATTGACTGAGGTGAACAGGGAAAGGGAAAAATTTGTTCTAAGGGTTGCAGAGTGCCAAGCGATATGTCATGGCCTCTGGCAACAAGAGCAGCATTGTATTTATAATCAGTGCAACATGCTGAGAGGGCAAATTAAGCTGCAGGAAGCCCAGCTGTGGCAGTGACATAAGGGGCCATACTTTACTCCATATTCTTTCACAGATGTTAGCTTGTGCTGGAGCCACAGCTCCATCGACACATTTTGGGTCTTACAGAGCGCAGGCTCTGCTCACAGATGAGGAATCACTCTTTCTTAGCTTGTGTGGTGTGGTTCCTTGTATTTCACCAAGCCCTTTAGTTCTATAAATCCCAATGGCTCTCCACACTTATGGAAACTGTACCAAAAGAGGTTGACAGAACTCACTGTAAATTAGGCTTTCTGTTCAAGTTAGGCCAGAGTAATAAAATGAAGGCTAGTGTGAGGTCAGACCCAATAAAGCAAATGTCAAAATTATGTCAGCAGAAAAATATGGAACTGACACATCTTTAGGACTTCAGAGATAAATATCTGCCAGTGATGCACTGTGGGGTCAGTGCCTGGATCACACAAACTTTGAAAGAAGGAACACAGATTTTCTGAGCAAGTCCTATTTTTGCAGCTGTAATTCATATTGGAATGAGACTAAAGTTTGGATCTGCAATAAGTCCACTTGTAATGTTTCTGCTGCACAATGCAGCATGTATTTTACACCTTTTGTTGTCAGTTACTTTTTAATCTTTAAGACTTGAGAGACATTGATGTGTTCATGGTACCCAATGTCATCCTAGTACCTCTAAAGCAGCAGGCCAGAACTCCAACAAAGCTTAAGGGAAAAAAGTGATGAAAGCCCATGTTTACTCAAACCTAGAAACTTGTATGTCAGTGGTAGCTGCATGTGAAATGACCTTAAAGTTCTTTGAAAATCCCTCACCTCAAAGAAACTCTTCAGCTCAGCTAAAACACATTCAGGTTGCTTAATTTTACATCAATAAGTAGAGATCAAAGTCCTCTTAGCTGAGATTAGAAATCTTAAATTTTGGGATATCAGCCCCAAACTGCATCAAATCCTGTCCCTCTGAAAAGCTTTAGAGTTAGAGACATTGATAAAAATATCAATGATTTCACCAAGTACTTGTAAAAAGAGAAACAAAGATAGAAGTGGAGAAGGACAGCAAAACCACATTTGGAAACAGACCATGGCAATAAACACTTTAAATGCTATGCAACTGACCCAAACAAAATAAAATTATTTGCTCAAACCAACCTTTTTTCTTAACTCATGTCTTTTAAGTTTGTTCTTTCTAGTTTATAAAATGGATCTGGCAACTAGTTTTACTTGTGTAGAGTGTATGAACTGCAAACATTAGTTCAGCTGTAGCTGAAAGGAATATTTGAACTTGTTACTGTACCAGAAGTGAGATGTAGCCTCAAGTGTTAACTTAGATGAAGTTATAATACAGTCTGGGTATTTCTTATGCATCTTGGACCAGGCATGACTGTAACTAGTTGAAAATGTGTTTTTTTTCTTTTAGTATTAAGGTTCTGAAAATAGTGATATAAAGTCATCAGAGAATTTAAGAGCTTTGTTATATTAAGTATTAACTTTAGTGAAAACACACAAAAATGTTTTTTAAAACTTTTAAAATTAATGCTCAACTTAATTATTTCCAGATCAGAAGTGAAGACTTCCAGATTATCAAAATGGCAATTTTAAGAGGGAAAAGATATGAAACTATCAGCACATTTTAAGAGGGAAAATTCTATTCTGACATTCCTGGTATAAACAATGGGTTTTGTTTCAGTCATTTAACTCTGTATAGACTTGAGCTGTTTGGATTAGTCTTATTGTTCAGATGAAGAGTTTGCACAAGAAGATCTTATTCCAAGCTAAGTATTTGTCAGTTTACTTGGGCTGAATCCCAAATTTTGAAATAGCCTTTCTATTATTATGTTCTTGGAACCTGTAAAAGCTTGGATTTTTTCCCTTTCAGATTTCTTAATTTTTATATGAATTCTACTGAATTTGTGGCCATTAAATGGCTGTAAATCGAACATTTAGGTTCTACAGAATATGTACAGTTTTAAGGCTCCAGAATTTGTTATGATATTTAAATCCTGTCCACAATTCCCTTTTGTGATATTATTTGCCTCCAGGACACACATTTGTCTGTCAGAACACATATTCACATGTCACAGAATCACAGAATGTTAGTGGTTGGGAGGGACCTCCAGAGATCATCGAGTACAACTCTCCTGCCAGAGCAGGACCATCTAGTCTAGGGCAGGTCACACAGGAACGCATCCAGATGGGTCTTAAAAGCCTCCAAGGAAGGAGACTCCACAACCTCCCTGGGGAGCCTGTTCCAGTGCTCTGGAACCCTTACAGTAAAGAAGTTCTTCCTCATGTTGAGGTGGAACTTCCCGTGCTCCAGCTTGTGACCATTGCCCCATGTCCTGTCACAAGGCACAAGTGAAAAGAGATTGCCCCTTTTGTCTTGACACCCATATATTCTGCTTTCTTGACAACCCTCATATATTTATACACATGAATTAGATCCCTCCCGAAATCTTCTCTTCTCCAGACTAAAAAGCGCCCCTTTTGTCTTGACACCCATATATTCTGCTTTCTTGACAACCCTCATATATTTATACACATGAATTAGATCCCTCCCGAAATCTTCTCTTCTCCAGACTAAAAAGCCCCAGGTATCTCAGCCTCTCCTTACACGGCAGGTGTTCCAATCCCCCAGTCATGCTCGCAGCTCCTGATGGACTCTCTCCAGTAGATCTCTGTCCCTCTTGAAAGGGGGAGCCCAGAACTGGACACAATACTCCAGGTGAGGTCTCACCAGGGGAGAGTAGAGGAGGGGCAGGACCTCACTTGTTCTGGACACACTTTTCTTAATGTACCCCTGGAGACCATTGGCCCTCCTGGCCACACGAGCACACTGCTGTCCCATGGACAACTTGTTGTCCACCAGGACTCCAAGGTCCCTCTCCACAGAGCTGCTCTCTAGCAGATCTCCTCCTAACCTGTACTGGTGCATTTCATTACCCCTGCCCAGGTGCAGGACTCTGCACTTATTCTTGTTGAATCTCATTAGGTTCCTCTTGGCCCAGCTCTCCAGTCTATTCAGATCTCACTGAATGGCCGCACAGCCTGCAGGTGTGTCAGCTAAACCTCCCAGTTTTGTGTCATCAGCAAAGGATGTATTTTTCAAACACAATAAAAAAGGTTGTATAGCCGTTGATGCATGTGCTTAATGGATTATTTAATTTTAAGATATTTTGGCCATTTTACTTTTACGATTCCAGCCTGAATCATTCCAATTTTTTCTATTTTGTTTTTTTTTTCACTGATTATATTTAACTTATGCCATCACTGGGAACAGAGATTCATTTTTCAATGTGACATATTTTGCATTTAAAAAATAAAACCTATAAGCTTCTTTATAAATAGTGATCAAATAAGAAATGGCTGAAACAGGAGGCTAAATTATGTTACGGAAATCAGGATTTCTCTTACGTCTTGACATAAACTACTGATACTTCAAGCATACTCCACCACTTTAAAGATTGCCTTTGATCTTGACCATGCAGGCCAGTCATCCAAGATACATGTGTTTTTCTGCTAATGTATGAGGTGAAATGATGTACTCAAAACAGCTGTGATCCATAAACCATATAAATTCTAATATTACTAATGTCCATAGACATGTTCTCAGGATATTTTTTCATTTTTAATTTTATTTTATTTTTTAAATGTCATAATTACTAAGCAATCAGAGCCACTCCCGGAGCATTAGATATCAAGGCAGTTTGCGATTTTTTTTTTTTTTGCAAGTACAAATATATGAGGACCTTTATTAACTGTTGGAGTGCACTGGACACAGTGGTTACATCTGGAACAAGTTATTTAGTGGCTGGAAAACTTAAATAATTTTTGTGGTTTCCCAAAAGTTTCTGACATACCGGTTCTGTATTGTAGGTTTTGGTTTTGGTTTAGTTTTTTTTTTTTTTTTTTGGCTTTCAAAGGTGCTCTTTATTGTTTAAAATGTAGAGCTAGACACTTAACTTTCAGTTTATGCATAAAATGTTTTTTAGGATAATAAGCTGTGGCAAGGTCCATATATCTGGCTATGGAGAATATAATGATTTTTTATAAAATTCACAGCTGAACTATGGAATTTAGTGCTGTAGGCTCTGCTATGTGTAAAAATCATGCACAAGTTCAAAATGTAAAGGAATGAATAGAAAGAAGAAAATTCTGAGGAGCCTCATACAATGAAGATGCTGCTGATGGCTCAGACAGTTCCCATGCACACAAATCATTGATGTCTGGGAGAACACATCAGGAAAATTTTAATCCTAATTTTATTTGTGTCTCCAGGCAGCTGCAATTGGCCAAACTTAGAAACAGGACACTGGGCCAGATATACCCTGGTGTGACCTGCTCTGGCTTCTCTTCTGTTCCTTCTTCTACTCACAACTTGAAGGGATCAGAGATCAGACCTTTACTCATTCACACTTTGGCCTCTCTGCTGTGACTGCCCACCGAGGTCTCAATTAATAGCAATTTCAGTGATAACTTGAGTGATGGGCTCCCTGATGGCTGAATTCCCTACTGATCAAAGTCATCATTGCTCCATTAACTACAACACGGCAATGCCAATTTATACCAGGAGAGAGCAAAGCCACGAGTTATTGAAACAGGTCTGTAATCACTACATTCGTGTTAAATAGGGTAGCAGGAGGCCATTGGGATCAGAGAACAACAGCATTCGTTATCAGTTGTTGTGCAGGAAGAGGTTGAGGGCTGCACCCTTGAGCAGAAATGGGATTCTTTTCAACTTATTCAAAGGACACAGAACTATCAATGGGAGAGAGAAAATAGATTCATAAAGAATAGACAGACTTCTATAAAACTTTTTTTTTTTTTTAATAAACAAGCAAACTATTCTTAGATGAAAATAAAAAAGAAACTTTTTTTTTTTTTTTAATATTCCATCACAGCTAAAACTGACCAGTTTTGGATAAAGGCAAATAGGTAACCAATTAGCTGAAACCTTTACAGTTAGTTTTTTTTGCAATATTTCCAGATATGCCTTTCATAATCCCTTCTTCAAAATGCGTTTTCACTTTTCAGTAAAAAAATAGTAGCACAAAGAGCAAGTTGTGTTGTGTTTTCTTTTCTTTTCTTTTCTTTTTTTTTTTCCTTGCTTGAAAAATAATGCTGAAGGAATTGTTTTGCAGTTGAAAATTAATGTAACCCATTATGTCCAGGAAATTTCTTCAATATATTACTTGCCAAGTCTGTGGTCCTCACAAAGAAAATAATTTTAATTTATCTCATTTTTCACAACTGAGCCAATGATTGTTTAACCTAAAGTGCCATTGTGACTAAGTAGAGAAATATCAGGGTTCTTGGTCATTTTATTGGAACTCAGCTATTAAGTCCACTAGGTTAGCAGTGAGAATCACAGAAATTGCCACTTCAGAAGGAAAAAGTCCTAGAGAATGTAAGAGGATGAAAACATTTCATTTGGCTTTTTTTTTTTTTTTTTGCACTGCATAGTGCATTAAATAGAAAATTATACCTTTGCTATAAAACTCAGAAAGGTGGATAAAAACAAGCTATAGAAAGGTTATAATTTTCAGTTAAATATAATAAGTGTTTGGAGTTAATTTCTTACATGTTTGTGTATTTGTTAGCCCCTGCATAAAACTATTACTATTGCTTTATTGTTATATCCTTGTCATGAGGGTCTTACAATCCCTAAGTGAAAATGTAATTCTGATATTAACTCTGGAGACTGTAAAGTATTGTTGATTTAATGCATTTTCAAATTTCCCTTGAGGATTTAGTTAAATGCCTTCTACTAAGTTATGTGGCTGAGGTCCTACTGTAGGCACTCATGCTTGTGTTCAACTTTATGTGCTTTTAGCTGTTCTACTCAAATCAATAGCTCAGAGCTATAACTCAAGCCAATTGACAATTCTGACCTGCAATTTTTGTCAATACACTGAAATTCACCTATGGAAATTTAGCTCTTCTGCCAAGGTAGTTATGAAAAATATTAAACCTTCCATCTGTTGTATTATGATAAAAATTCAAAAGCACACATTATAGGAATAGCACCGTAGATTCCCAAATCAGAGGCAGATTCCCTTTGGAGTTGCCTTTTGCCAAGTTAGCTAAAAGTTACCTCGTTTAAAGTAACAGAACTATATTATTTCTTTCAAAAACTTTGAAACAGAAAATAAATAACATTTTTGTGATTTCTAAATTACAAGTGGCACATTTTTCTTTTGGTTCTAGGTATATATTTAAAATTCAAACTGATAAGAACAGGAAAATCCAAAAGGAAGAGATTGATACAGAAATTAAATATTTCCAAATGATCCAGTTAAATATTTTAGTTAATTCTAAAAGTGCTGAATAATTTAGTTTCATGAGTTGCACTTTTACTTGTAACTCAGCATGACAAAGATTTAGGAATGGTAGCCTGAAAATATTTGCAAGGCCATTTCTTACCCAGCTCTACCAATTAGGTGGAGAGGGTTTAAGGATGCAACTCTTCTCTGTCTTTGCGATCTAATCAGTACAACAGAGAAAGAGGCTGGTGGTTAGAGAGCCTTCCCATCATCAACATGTTCAGCTATGGTACACAGCATGAGAAAACCTGAAAATTAGGCTGAATACCACTGGCATGTGATTTAATGAGTATTATAACAATATTAAACTCAAATAGAAGCAGAAAATTATTTCAAGAAAGGGTGAAAAAAAAAATCCTCAGATTTATTAGAGTATGATGCATCCACCACAATGTTAGGAACAGAATTCTTTGCTAATCTGCAGAGCAGCACTAGTATGAAGGGTACTATTTAGGTATGCGCTGGACACTGTCTTGCCTAAAACACCTCATATTTAACATGAAGAAAAGGGAGATGGTATAGGTAAAAAATCTTTTTATTTCTTCTTATCATTAGCTGGAATTAACCTTCATTGTTACCACTTAAAAGGAAGCAATAAATAATAATATATAAAATAAATCAGACGTCAAAATTAAGACTTTTAAAAATATAGGGAGAGAGACATAAAGAGCACATGCCCATTATTTCCCCATGCCCTGCTGGAAACAAACAGGAAAATTTTAATGAACACATACAAGAGATATATGCAGGAGAAAGCAAGACAGAGAGTGCAAATATGTATAAAGGTTTGATGCAGACTTTCAAGGCCAAAAAGGAATTTAACAGCCTTTCAGAAGAGAAACTATGATGAAATTTTGTCTTTAACCACACTAAATCATAGGGGTGCCTTTCTACAATAAGAACAAGAAAATGCAAATGAATTTAAGTCAGATGAAAATCTTTGATTATACAATGCATTAGTCAGATCCACAGTTAGATTACAGCCATCAGTTCTGGTCATCACATTACAACATAAAATATTGAAACACTTGACAAGGTAAAGAGAAAGGAGATGAGTTTGATCCTAGGCCGTGATTATGTTGTATTAATGACTTCCTATCATATTATTGGCTTCTCTAACTTATTAGAAAAACAACACTTCTTAATTGAGTAAGAAGGCAGCCAAAAGTAGCAGAATTTTAGAAATTGTTATTATTATTGCCTTTTTAGTGTTCCTTATCATAAACTGTATACTTCATCCTTAGTTAAAGAAAAGAACATTAAATTAGCCTGTATATTTCAACTAGGATAGTGTGATTTACTGATCAATAAGCCTAAACAAGAGCAGAGCATTAGATATGCAAGATATTCAGTCAAAATATCTCACACTGCATCCCGGGAAGAAGAAGCTATGCACAAACAAAATAGAAGATGGCCTTTAAAAATAAGGGCAATCTGCCAAGAATATAATTTCATTCCTTGGCAGAGTTACACTGAGTGACTTGGTTACTGCAGTCTAGGTAAGTAACATTGTGAAATGTGTAGTGGCTAAACTGTTCTTATCTGTGATTCTGTCACGTTGTCATTTATCTCAAATTCACCTATCAGGAGAAAAGAAATGGATCACGGGGACAGCGTAAAACATACCCTAAGTCAAAGGTAACAGAAAAAATCTTTAGTGCCATGAGGATGTTTTACTGCTGACAGAATCAGTGTAACCCCATATGAGAACAAATAGGCACCATGGCACAGCCTTGTGTTAGCAGGAGTTATTCAGCCCACCTTTGAGAACCTGCCATACATTAAAACTCCATGTGCTGTGGTTCTCCCCACCATGGAAGTTCTGAGTAATAAAAATCTCAGGACTAAACCAGAAAACTAACATTCAGTGTCTTTGGCTCCACTACCCTTTCAGTGGACAGTCTCTCGCTCCTTTTTAGCCGTTAATGTTGCAAGAAGATCCTTGTATCACTAATACTCATAGGCTCAGATGCAAATATGCTTACCAGAGAAATAAATATGAACAAACAACAGCTTATTTATACTCTTTCTGTAATCAGGAAATTGGATTAATATTTTTTCTGGGAAGCAAATACTTAACAACTTTTAGGAAACTGAAATAAAAACTGGCTTGGTCAAAGGAGATCACATCAACATTTCTTTTTTCCAAGAAAAGGGTTAGAAACTGCTATTATAGTTAAAGAAAAATAATCAAGAACTGAAAATTATAGTGCTGCCCTGGGCATTTTCATCATGTATTAACCTTTTCTCATAACTGTTTTACTTCATTTATTTCCTCTTGTTCGAGGAGAAGCAGTTATTTTCTTCTGACATCATTGGGAAATTAGAGTCATATCCTTGAAAGAGAAACAAAGATTTCCTTCCACAAGAAAACTTTTGCCATTTAATATGATCCTTCTTCATCTTGCAGTGGTTTATAAAAGCAATTTGTAGTACCATTGTTTAAATAAAATACAAAGCCTTCATGCTGGGAAACGTAAAATACACAAAGGTTAATGTTAGTCTTATGGGCATCTGTCTTTACTCAATAGGCAATGGAAAAGCCTATTGAAAGAGATCCTCCAGAGGGTGATTTGGAAAGCTGTCTGGACTCTGAATTATCCCATAGAGAGACATATCTCTCATCATCACTGCAGAAGAAAGTTGGGCATTAACCATATTAGTCTGTATGAATACACCATGCTTTCCACAAAGTGAGGAAGAAAAAGAAAATAGGAAAAGGGACAAGCAGGGAGGAAAAATTATATAGAAAAAAAGCCCAAACAACAACAAAACAACCTCATCACAAGATAATATGGTCAAATGGATAGATTGTCTCTTTTCCCTACTCCTTATATTCAAAGATACTTATATTTCAACGTCAAGCACTTAAAATTAGGAAATTCCTGACCAGACATCATCTGTAGCTATTTAACCAGCTAAAGCTCAGCTTCTTGTAGCAGTGAGGAGATGGATTTTCTAGGATCGTCTGACGAAGTAGAGTACATATTGGCTAAGGTAGTTTTTTCTTTAGTTCCAAGGGCCCTTCCTTGCTCAGAGTGCAGTGACAACAGAGACAACGGTCAGTGAGATAGTGAACCATAAATGGAAATCAGTCAGCCCCATCAAACTTTAGCGCACTGAGAATCAATAAAGTCAGTGTATTAACCCCTTTGTTAATTCTAGCTAAACTTAGTAGATTCCTTTATATGTTTATTTTATTATTATATTAATTTTTGTACATCATATTCCTGGCTGTTGACATTGTTTGTTTGCTTTTGCATCTCCTTTTCTCACTGAACCACAGCAGAGTTTTGCAACAACAGCTAAAACATATTATGTTTTTAAAATATCATACTTCATGTATTATTTGTGAGGGTGTTACTTTTTGAGATTTCTTTTCTGGCAAAAAATCATAATTCATTATCTCACCAAAGAAAGAGGAAAAAAAATCCCAAAGGCAGAGAAACAACAGGCAGCAAGTAGTCCGGTGGATGTTTAAAATCCTCTTCAAGTGTAATAATTCTTTCAGTTTAATGTGTTTTGAATTACATAGGACTAAGCTGTGACAGCCATATTTAAATTCACAGGAAAGTGAGTTTAGGGGTATGAAGGAGTAAGCCCTCTCCATTGTCCTACTTAGTGTTGCTGCACTTGTATATGGGATTACAGCAGCTATCCACCCAATTTTACACCCAGCAAGGAGCCATCTTGGCTCCAGCCTAATTTAGTTCTCATCACCCAGAGAAGCTGTCCAAGCACAGAGCAGTAATTAAAATCTATAAGTTAACTTTCTGCCCCAGAGTGGCAGGCTACGGGAAATGATCATGCACATCCAGCCTTCAGTGACTTCTCTAGTTTGTTCCCAGACAGTGTGGCTGCATGTTTCCCCTCAGAGAAGACCACTGAAGGTCCCCAAAGTTTTGAGCCAGCCTGTAGCACAGACATTCTGTATTGGTGAGCTGCCTTCTGTGGCTTGCTTTCTGCCAGGAGACCCACTGCAGGAATGTTGCTCATGTGCATAGACGCTGCAAGGCATAACTGAGTAAAATACAATCCAATAAAACAACATAACAAAGAATACAACGTTGGGAGAATAAATATCCCATGGAACTCGTGCCAAGGTTACATGTTTAACAGTTTTCCACTTTATTGTCAATCATTTGAAACTCTTAGAGTGAGGGCAGACATTTTTATAGCACTTTCCGTTTAACATTGGACATTTCAAGTGGCACAGCAAAAAGAAAGGTGAGTTTTTTAGCCATAAATTGTGTTTTGCAATGCGAAAGCTGCATAATAATGAACGATATAAGTTTTTTTTTCAATTTCCATTTTCCTTCTTTACCCAAGAAAGGACCAAATCATTCTGAAAATGCATTAGAAGTCAATGACAAAGTAATAGAAAATGCTGACATTTGGAAATATCTTTCTGAGAAAGTTCTCTAGGTGCTAGTTTTCAGAATCTATTCCACCCATGTAGATACACCTGGAGGCAAGGAACATGGGTGATGTCCTTCATAGTGATTGAAAAATCGAATCTCATTAATACGAAAGACTGGTGACTAAAATTTTTTTTTTTTTTTTTTATCACCAAAATACTTGTATTTTTTTCAGATTGTTATTTAGTAGTAGTATTATTTGTAATAACTACCAGTGATATCTTCACACTTATACAGTGCTTTTTCTTTCAGAAGGTCCCAGTGCCCATGCCCCAGAATCACTTCCCTAATCATGAGAATGCAGCCTTGATTTTTATCTGTAACCTGGGATGTGGCATAGTGAACAAGGAGACAAACTGCATGAATACTAAAGCATTTTGCACAATTCAATTTGTTCTTGTGAGCAAGATCTTCAGCTTCAGGTTTTGGTACAAAGTAGACTAGAACAGTCAAACTTGGAGTACTTAGAAACTTCATGCGAACAATAGTGTGTTTTCCCTGTTAAAATGTTAAGCTTGTACTTAAATCATAGAATGATTAAATTTAAATTAGAATATATATCTACCTGATTTAAGCTTTGCTATCAAGCAATAAGCCATCTGACTCATTCTTCTTTGCCCTCTCCATGTCTTGGAATGAAGGAAGACTCCCAAGGACATCCATAGTCGCTGTCTGACGTCAGTGGAGACCTGGCTTGAAGAACCCTTTACAGTTAATCTCCACTGAATGTACAGGAAGCCAATTCAAATGAATTATTGAAATAACCAATATTTATAAGGTATAAATTTAGTTGAACTTGGATTTACCTTAGTCAGAAATAAAATTTTCAGAATCCCTGTTTATTGACTGCAGTATATAGGATACCTCATATGGATAAACACACCCACGTGTGTGTGTATTATTTATATTTATTTATGCAGAGATTTATAGTGATTATAAATTTATTTGCCTAAGGTATTTAGGAAAGCACTTAAGAGTAGTGCTTCACACAGATGAATAAATCTGGGAAACCTGAAACCCAAGATTCCTATCTGGTGAAAATAAATGTCTACAAGTCAAGGAGGTGAGGAAAAAAACTAAAAATAAAAAAAAAAATCCCATCAACAACAACAAAAAAATTCCCCTCAAAGCTATAACATGAAATTAAAATATATATATATCTGTAATTATAGATACCCATTCATTAACTACATATAATTCACTGAAGAATTGAGTATAAAAAGTGGAAAGTTATGTGTAGCCTTTTCAGAACTTACATTTTATAATGAAGGCTTTTGCAGACATTATTGTCTTCACCAGAGCTGCTGGTATTGCTCAAGGAAAAGTATGTGCTTTATGAAAGAAAAAATCCAAACACGATAAGGATCTTGACACTGAGTATTGTTCCCATTGAAGTGTGGACTTGAGGTTGAATGTAAGTTTTACACTGACTTGACTGCAGTCATCACATGAACTTCCCATTTTGTAGAAACATTAGAACATGGAGAAAGACAATGAGAACACCTCTGTGCCTGAAGGAAGAAAGCAGGCCATGCATAATAGGTTTGCCCTCTCTGGTGGGGGAAAAAAAAAAAAAAAAGCACAAGCAGAGGTAAAAGTACTTCTTTTGTTAAAATAACATGCCACCTGAATCCTTTTTAATTCAAAAACAGAAAGCTGAATCTTTTGGATTTTTCACTACAAGAAGACACTTCCAAGAGAAATTTTCATTTTCCACGTTTATTTTATGTATATAGATACAGATAGACATAAAAATACATATCTTTAACAATCAAGTGGCAACAAAAAAAAAAAGATGTAAGCAATTCAGCTAACAGACAGCACTTAATGTTTTTCTAAATACTGTATAGTTGTTACCAGGAGCTAGTGGAGAAATCCTGTTCAAGTTGTTCTTCAGTGGCTAAGAAAGTCTTTATTTTTTTGAAAACTTCACCAACCAAGGAATGGAGTATAGCTAGAATGAAGCCATGGGCAGGATGACAATTATAGATACAGTTATAAACTGGCACATGATTTTGAGATAGTCTTTTTGAGGCTACTATGGATGGTCTTCCTGAATCTCCACTTCAAGCTCCCAGTAATCCCAGAAGAGTAACAGTTGAGAAGATTTTTATAGTACACCTGCACTACTAACATAAGCATATCCAGGATTGCTTTTTGGCACTGTTGTGAACAGGAATGAAGCAATCATCGTGTGAAAAGCTCCATAATGCTTCAGAGTGGGGTGTCATGCTGAGATTGCTTACTGAGGGGAAATTCTTTGGAGGAAATGATCCTGTGAACATTAATTAAATTCAAGGGTTTATGCATCTGGCACTGCCTAACTTACTACAGTAATAGTTTTAGTCTTACATATTAGGTCTGTTCTACTAAGACAACAGCACTATGAATCATTAGAGATCATGGTTTAGTCATGACCTGGGCAATGCCACTCAGGAAAAATTCTTGATGTGAGATGTTAGTACAAGAAACAGTGATAAGACTTGTTCAGATTGCAGGACAACTGATGAAAAGGCAAACACATGTTCCAGACATTCAGCTCATTTTGAGCAGAATTCTCAACAGTAAGTTCAGAGAAGCGTGATGAGGGCTATATAGAAGAGGAAGAAAAATGCATGTTTGGAGAACTGAGGTCTGTTCGGTCTCCAAAGCAAGCTGAAAGATAGAATGGCAAAGAGAGTATTAAATTCAGAGAACAACGAGCAGGAAAAATGGTTTGTGGAAGGCAAGTTTAGCCAGGATGGGACATTTCCTGATCATCTTCATTACATGATTTGAGGCACTGAAAAAAACCCAAATTCATAGTCCAATCTTGTTGAAGCATACTTGCTCTAATCAGAAGCAAATGTTATGGCTTGCTGATGGAAAGTTTACCACCAGCTTTCCAAGTTTACCAGCTACTCTTCAGACAAACACATTGCAACAAACAAGGAAGGGTAAGAAAGAAGAAAAAAGTGCAGTTCACAGGCAGCACTGGGAACAGGACAATTATTCTGATTGTTCCCTTAAGCATGGGTAATTATGTACAATGATGTACTCTCTTTAAGAAAATTCTCTCTGCAGAAAAACATTCTTCAAAGATTTTAATTATTTTAATGATCCAAAACACATCCCAGGAACAGAGGCAACTTAGAAAGCATGTTCCAAAAAAAAAAAAAAAAAAAAAAAAACCCAAACATGCAAAAGGGAGACAGTAAAGTAGAAGAGAGCTTTTGGAGAAAAAGAAAGCATCTTTTAAGATGTTCTATTAAGTGATTAAAAGTCTGGTTAAGCTGGAGGAGATGAGAAGTGAAAATTGGAAAATTGTCAGGAGGAAAACTAAACAAAAAAAAAAAAAAAAGAAAAAAAAAAGAAAAAAAATGTTATTTAGGAGAAGTCCTGAGGAAGAGATGCAAATGATTTCCAGCGTGTATAAATCATAAGGGTCACTCAAAGTGATAAGCACAATTCAGTTAAATACTTTCTCTGTCCCTTTCTCTGGCAGCTGACAGTCTTCTCATATCTCTCCTTTCATCTCCTCCCCTCCTGGGCAGAATCAGGTACGACAGCCACAGTCCTGTGCAGATACCACCAACAGTGAGGAGAGAAGAGCTACAAAGAGAGTACATGAACTGCCTACGCCAAAGATACTCAACTGGCTTTCAGTACTTTTCACAAACATCTATGCTTGAGAAAGTCATCATTTCTCTTCCCAGGAAGATAAATTTCCTATTCTTCTTCCCAGATTGCTTCTGCTCAGAAGGGGTGGTGAAGTGCTGTGGCCTAAACCTCAGGCCCTGAATCAAGATTGACTTATGGATAATGTCCACAACCAGGCAAGAAAAACCTTCCTCTTGGTTTTCTCTCAAGGCTTGGCCAAGCTTGGGTGAAAACCAATTAGGAAGTCACCACTGGGTAAGTTACCTTTAGAATTAATATCAGGTCTCCCACCTCTGAAGTTAACAGTATAAAGGCTGTATCTGCTTGTAATGGATGGTGGAAGTGTTATGTAGGGTTTCCAGTTATTGGAAGGGTTTCCTGACTGTCCACTACCAGTAGCTGTCCCAGAGACAGCAGGCGAACATCACAACTGAGACAGAAATGAGGTTATGTATGTAATGATGTTGTTTCTTGCAATTACTAAATGATTGAAATTGGGCTAATGACCTGGCTTCTGACTGCACACTGCTTTCTTGAGTTGGTGATAATGAGGCTGAAGTTTCCTACCTGAAATGTAGGAACAACCCATATTACTTGTGGTTATGAATTATCTGCTCCTTGCCTGTAGCTTACTTTGCTGGTACCTTACACCTTCAATGTGTTGCAGCTATTGGATCCTCACAGGAAAGAAGCTGGACATATTATCATGTTAGTATGTTGTCAGTCTTTTCTTATGAAAGCTGTGTATATGGACTTACAGATGAAAATTCACCCTTTGATAACTCATTATAACCACCTGTCTTTGCTCTCCTGGCATTGTTACCACACCTGCAGAAAGATTCTGAAAATAAAATTTGTAATTTTACATAAGGCATATAAAAAGCTGACCTTTCCTCTGCTGTCCTCTCAAGCAGCGAAATCACATTTGATTTGAATCATTGTGAACGCAAAGCACCAAAGAGACCAACAGAGACTTCTGTTAAAACCTGCTCAAAGGGTTAACGTTGAATTCATGCTGCACTCTTAGGCCTTATGCTGGATGAACTGTTGACTACAATTCTAACTTTAGGCCAGATCTGTGATCTTCTACAGATGGTATAGAACCTGCTTCAAAATGTAGGTCTGTCACTTGTCTATTCCAAGTTGAAACAAATGTGCCTGTATTTGACTCACATCAAGCATGTCCTGCTGCCTAATGAATGAGGTATAGGTGTTAAAGACAGTGGAACTAGCAATGATACAACTTTTACATGCCCCCCTTTTGGCTAATGAACACGGAGTATGAGATCTTTAGGCAAAAGGAAGGAAAATATACATCATCCCCTCTGTGGAGAATTCTTTTAACACAACAATATACAGTTAAGTCAGTTATGGGGTAGAGTTGGTCCACCCTCACTACAGTTAAAAGAAAAAAAAAAAAAAATCCAAAAAAAAAAAACCACTATAAAGGCAGCAAAAAACCAATTCAGAGTGACATTAACCGTTAACTCTATTTTATGCTACACTGTTTATGAACCCTTCAAATTATAAAACCACGGATTCTAGAAAGAAGCCAATGCTGGAAAATTGTTAATTCTGTTCTTTATCCTGGGGACATAAATCCTTTTCTGATACTGAAAAACATTTCAGCCCTAGTCTCCCTGCACTTCAGCCCCTTACTCAGAAGAGCAGCAGAAGAAAAATCACCCTACTTCATAAAGATGTTGTGTAGAGAAGTATATAAATTATTGAGATCTGTTCTGATACAGAGAGGTCATATATGTATGTGCGTCTGCATCAGAGGTAGCTAGATGGAATTGATTGCTACATGAATAAACATTTACAGCTTCACACCCTGCAACAGTAATGTCCTCTCTCTCATCTTGTCTCTGAGTTTCTGAACGGTCATGTCCTGCACGACTCTTTGTAGACTGTATATTGAAAAGGGCAAATTCTTGCTATTCTTCTGTGCTGTACACTAAGCCCTTTCTGCCCCCGTTACTGTTTGATCTTTTACAAGGTTATCCTGCTATGAATTATAGGATGTAATTAAGGAAGATGGTTTTAATCCTTCTCTTTGTAAATGTACAATCTATTTATACAAGAACCAGCTACATGATACTGTGAATTTTGTACAGTCTCTAGCAGAGGGTGACCAAACCAATTTCTCTGGATAGAATAAATCCTCCTTACCCTCATCCTTCAAACTTCAAACTGCACTTGATCCAGACATCCTTTTCTCCAATTCAGAAAAAGCTTCATTCATTTTTAAGTTTCATTTTCATGTGAAAATGCTGTGAAATAGATTGTTCTCATGGTATTTTCAACCATGACCTGAAGTAGAAAATACCAGAAATACCATGAGGAAATTCATTCCTGGACTGATCTCCAGGCAAGCTTACCTGGAGAAATTAATAAATGAAATTCAGGTAAGATTTCTAGGGGAGCCCACCAGTGCAAGGGTTCACTTTAAGGGATAACTAGAAAGGTCTGTGCAAAACATAAAGATAAGAGGCTACACTAGAAAACATAAATCATTGACCTTTTAAGCAATGTATGACTGAGCTAATCTGATTTGAAAGACTTTGGATAGTGGCACTAGCTATGCCTAGATTGCTGAGCAAGGACATTTTGCTGTGCTCCACACCATTCTGTCCCTGACTGTCCACACTGAGGGACGTATTATTATTAGTTTGGATAGTCAATCTATTCCTGCCGTGGGATTTTATTCCCATGGCACTCTGAGGGTGATGCATGCCCTAGCCTCAACCTGACAAGTAGTCAGGGGAGAGTCAAAGTGTGCACTCAGCACCATTGTTCCTTTATCCTCCAGTTTATATAAACATTGCAGTAACACGTTAACGTAACTTTTAGCTCCTTCAAGTAACATTTGGAAGCATCATCCCCATGCTAGGCATTATAAAACCATGGGAAGAAAGAACTGTGGTGTCAAAACTTTGATTCAATGTAAGAGAAGGGTAACATTGAGAGCAGAGCAGTAGGAAGGAGTTTTATGTCCTAGCCTTGGCATCTTGCCCAGACCATTCAACAGCTCTCTTTGCCCCTATTGTCTACATTACTCCTTGGTACCTGCACTACTATGTAATGAAAAGGACTGGGAGTGCCCATGGCCATCAGTGCCATGGTTGCAGTAGTGCCATGTCTGATACAGACTGGAGTGCAGAGTGATTTGTAAAACACACACGCATTACTATGCTGTACATTCCCTCAGATCAAAGAAAATTTGTCCAGAATCTCCAGAATCCTGACACCACTGGATGACAGACTGAATCTGAATGTTTGTGCAGCTGTTAACAGGTGTGCTCCTGTTCAAGCCATGACGGGGAACATCTATGGACAAGGATGAGTTGGCTGGGGACCAATATGCTGCTGGTGAATACTGAACATCTGCTGGAGCAGGGAAGGGTGATGTAGTGACCTCTACATACCTAAATCCTGTAGAAATTAATTCTGGGATAAATCCAAAGAGACACTATTCATTCTGACAGAATTATTCTGGATGCATAGCCATGTAACTGAAAGCACAAAGTGGCCTGACATGTAATCTGCTTTGGGATGAAAGGAACTATTTAAATGGAAGATGGTATTATTATTATTATT
>NW_008600938.1:0-16974 GCF_000691845.1 Merops nubicus
TGTTTATGTTTATGTTTATGATGTTGTTGTTGTTGTTGTTGTTTTCCTCCGACCCTCCCCCTTCAGTGAGCGAGAAGGCCGCAGCCTCCTCTCCTCGCAGCCACGTGCTGGGTTCTGTTTGGACCCCAAGCCATTTCCTCAGCACCCCCTCCCCCTGCTGCGACACTTCCTGGTCACTCAGGTGGGTAGGCAACCTCAGCCTGCTGCCCCTTCTCCCCTCTGTAGGAGCCCCCGAGCAGGTTAGCCCCCCCTTCACCTGAACAAAGGCCGAAATGAGTTCCCAGAGCAGCGGAGTGGCTCTCCCGCAGCCTCCTCTCCTTGCAGCCACGTGCTGGGTTCTGTTTGGACCCCAAGACGTTTCCTCAGTAGAACGATCTAGCCAAACTCAGCTTAGTTGGGAAGCAATCATGAAAAACTAGAGACTTAGGATTTTCTCATAGTCAGAGGCTTTATTTAAAATTACTTAACAGAGATTCTAGACAAGTAGCTTAGGTTAAATACATTTAAAATAGCAAAAAAGCGAGATGAAGCCATCGTCAATTAAGAAGCTTCCATTTTAAAACTATAAAGACTAATCCTTTGGAAACAGATGTGTCCTTTCAGATGTGTCTGAAAAGGATTGCAGAACAAAAGGAATATTAAAAAAAAAATTACTCCTATATATTTCTGTATTGCTCAAGTGTTAACTTGTTGAGGAACTGTAAAATGAAAGGCATATAGACCACCAGCTGGAGAGGATCTGAACGACAGTCATCATGCCCTGGAGGCATTACGTAGGGAAACACTGAGAAACCTGAAGTTATTTTGCCTATGTAGGTCTCTCTAAGTCCATGGTGATGACAAGAAGTAGTGAGCTTAAACTACAGAAAGAAAGGTAAGATTCAGATGTTAGGAAAAGGCAAGAAAGGAAGCCCTCAAGCAAACTGCCTGACATAGCTGTGGAATACTTCAGTCCCTTCGGAGCATACTGGAGAGACGCCCCTAACATACTCCTCAGTGCCCTCAGTCTCAAAATCTTTCCAAGTCATATTTTCTGTACCGGGCAGTGATATCGCCATTGCGTTAGCAGACGACTCTAGAGGAACATACATCTTTTCTGTGGCTGGCTGGGAGGAAACCTTTCTCCCCCTCTCATCATGCATGTGGCAACTCTCAACCAAACTATTCTATCAATCTGGACAAAAACATGAAATCTGGCCCTCAAGAGCTCTTGCTTTGACAGCAGGTAGCATCATAAAATTAACATTTTTCTTTCTGGTTGTTAGTAGAAAATGAGACGTATTCTTTTGTAAGCGGACTGCAGTTCTATAAAGGAGTAATCAATCTATTTTATATTTTCACTTACAGTTACTTTCAAGCATGGGATATTTTGCCAGCTAATATGCCCCAAGTACTAATCATTCCAAAAGAATATAAGAGGAAATATGATGAAATTATGAGCCCAAGGGATATATGAATGTCCAATCATATGCAAAATTTTAATCTGAACTTTCTACACAGTCTTGTAGTCTACTGACTGTGCCCTTCCTTAGCAGCTATCTTTTTACTAAGCTTTCCTTCTGTAAAGGTGGCTTGCATTTACTTCACAGAGTTTTTGCTGGGACTAGAGACTTTAAAAATAATAATAAAAAAAAAAAAGGTATAAACAGAAAACCTATTTCACTATTGTGTTAAACTATATATGAACTCCCCATTTTAAGGTGGGAAGGTAAGAAAAGACGAAAGCAAGGCCCCTTCACTTTGACAGCTGAATTCCAACAGCAGTTGGAAGAGAGAGATAAGATTAAAACCTCCACCATTCATAAAATGTTCCATTTAGCCAAAATACTCCTTATCTTTTGGCTTAATAAGGTAAACTTCTATAACACAAACTCTAATTATAGGAAGTATTTCAGGAAATTGTTATATTATGAAGGAACCCTTCGTAATAATATGCATAACAAAAACTGTAGACATTAGCAGGTTAATTCTTCTGAGGAGTCCATACTTGCCCTGGTCATTGGCTGATTTCCAAGGGGAGAAAACATTTGTTTTCAAAGGCAATTGATTATTTTTTATAATACTTGGCCAATACTCATTTTGTGAGTCTCTACAGTAAATCTTTTCCTCCCCCACTCCTAAAGTAGTTCTTCAGCTGTCTCTCATTTTCTATTTTTGACATTAATAGATCTTCAACTCTGCTTCCTCTAGGCCTGTTTACGTAACCTTATACTGCTTGAAATTAACTGTGAGTGTTACCAAGGAATAAGCCACCTCGTCAGTGTTCATTTTTATCATCTATACTACTTAATTAATCTATTGAAAGTCAAGTATTATACTTACTCTACTCAAAATCAGTAGAATTTTTTTCAGAAATAGGCTACCTAAATTTGATCTTGCCAACGTGTGGCAGCTAGTTAATTCAGTATCAAATGCATTGTGCTGATTTTGGCTTGGGTAGTGTTAATTTTCTTCACAGTAGCTAGTCTGAGGCTATGTTTTGGATTTGTGCTAACAATGGTGTTGATAGAAGAGGGGTGTTTTCGTTATTGTTGAGCAGACTTAGTGAATTGCCGGGTGTAAACCCCCAGCCCTGAGTGAGGGTTGGCATATGGATGATGTCCACAACCAGGCAAGAAAGACCCTCCGGATTGTTTTTCATCCAGGGCCTGGCCAGCTTTGGGTGGGAACTGATCAGGAGATCACCACCAGGTGCCCTCACCTTCCACGTTAACTTGGCGGTGGGGCAAGAAGCCACCTCTGTAAGAGCTGATTCTGCTTGTAGTGGGGTTGGGAGGTCTGTCTACGTAGTGCATGTGCTGTGTGGGGATTCTGGTTATGGGAGGGGCTCCTGACTCTTCATAGCAAACGGAGTTCCCAGGATGGCAGGGCCAGAATATGCAGCTGTCTCTGAGTCCCTGCTATATAATTGGGCTCATGGCCTGGCTGCTACCATCACCCACAGTCTGGCTCCTCACCTGGCTCACTCCCTTCTTCATGTCCACTGCTGTGAGTGCATTGACTTTTTCCTCCCTTTGGTGTCCAGCACTTTGGATCTCTGGTGTGTGATGTGGTAGTGAAGGAAGGAGTCTGGCTGCTGGTCTGCCTGTTAATGATAATATCTTTCTATATTGGGCAAGTGGTCAGCAGAAGAGTTCACACAGAATCATGGCCTTTTCAGCTTCTCATGCCATCCGGACAGTGAGTGGGCTGGGAGTGCATGAAAAGCTGGGAGAGTTCACAGCTGGGACAGCTGACCCCAACTGACCAAAGGGATATTCTCTCCTATATGTCATCATGCTTGGCATATACAGCTGGAGGAAGAAGGAAGCAGAGGACATTTGGATTCATGGTGTTTGTCTTTCCAAGTAACCATTGCATGTGATGGAGCCCTGTTTTCCTGGAGATGGCTGAACAACTGCCTGCTGACAGGAAGTAGTGAATAAATTCCTTGTTTTGCTTGCACATGTGGCTTTTGCTTTACCTGTTAAAGTGTCTTTATCCCAATGATTTTTCTCACTTTTACTGTTCCAATTTACTCCCCCATCCCACTGTGGGGGAGTAAATGAGTGGCTGTGTGCTCTTTAATTTCTGGCTGAAGTTAAGCCATGACAGTAATGCATTTTGCATGGTAAATAATTATTTTATTTCTCATGTGGAAGCACAAAACAATTGAAAACTGCAGAGCTTAATATTATCGATAAAAAGCTGGTGACTAATATAGATACCAAGGCTGGGTGAGATTCAGTGGTCTGCATTGTCATGGCGCTGAGGAGGAATGTGGAGCAGAGTGAAGGTTTTGTGGCCCTGTTCTTCCACTTATCCCGTTGTCCTGCTTATCACAGCAGTTATCTGCTTCTTGCAGAAGTTACCTAAGAAGTCATGACTGTTTTGTGCAACTACTGAAGGCTGATCACAGGGAACAATGGCTTGACCACAGTCCCACCCCCACATTTTGCACAGTAGTAGATAGCAAGGGATAAATATTATCCCTATTTTGGACTTAACTTCAAGATGAGAATTCAACACCAAATCACAGGGACAGAGTGATGGGTTGGTCCTCCTCTCCCTCCCAGAAGGAACACTTTTTGGTAAGATTCACAACCTCTGCTACCCCAAGTGTTTTCCTGGGAGATCAAGCTTGTAATTGCAATTGTGTTTTAGAGCTATGTAGCTAGTCTGCAGCTTAGTGCATTTATCACTTAAATTAAGCAATCTTAAATAATCTGTATATGTTGCATACTAATAAACTGTACTAGTCATGCAACCGAGTGCTTCTTTTGAATGCAGTCAGACCTACAGCAGAAAGGCTGCTTATGCATCTGGTGATGGATCTATAGCCAGGACAATAATTTATATGTCTATGAAGACATAAGTCCAGCTGCCCCTAGCCTCTTTAATCCCTGAGGACTGTCGAGAACACAAGGGGTTTCCACTCTTACCAAATTTATCCATTACTACATGCAAAACCAGTAGTAAGGGAATTCAAGGAGTTACTAGTGGCTGTTTGTTTTTATTGTTAACAAAATATTTCTATTTGTCTGCATTTTTAATCAGATGCAAAATTAAATAGAGCTTTGTTATCAAACTAGAATACAGGCAGTGCAAGGATTTGTGCATAATGATTGTATGTGGATCAGAAGAAAGTAAGTCTGAAATTCATAGTTTGGGGGATCTTCATACAAAGAACTCATAAGACCTATTTGAATAGAAAATTATGAATTTTCCCCTTCCTTCCCCTTTTCAAGCCTTTTCTGTACTCTAAAATAAAAAAAAAAACAACTCTACAAACCCAAATCAACACAGCTGTCAAAGTTATTAAGAAATTTTATTTATAAAGGGTTGCTTTTTAACCTGCTTCAGTTTTCTTTGCTGAGTGATTTTTTTTTTTTTTTTCATTACATACATTCTTTTTATTCCAGCTGCTTCATATGGTAGCTTTCACGGAATTATTTAACATTGCTGAGGTTTCCTTACCTTGTGCTGACAAAGGTTTTAGAGGGCTGTGGCTGGAAGCTCATGTTCAACATTTACCACAAGCTTGTACAAAGACCTGAGCAGCAATACAGTTAGATTTTCTTATTTCCTCACCCCAAAAAAAATAAATGACACTTTCAGGATAACTATGGACAATTTTACTTCCTTTGTTCTTAGTGGATAAGAGGTGCTTTTGACTTTTAAAAAATCTTTTGGGTTTTTTGTTTGCAAAAGTTTTTTTTTTTTAAAAAAGTACTTTAATTCTCTGAAAGCTAATAGTATTTACAGTGTATGTTCATAGCCTTGTAAAGGAGATGTTTGTGTACAAATAATAATTTTGAAAAGCATTTTAAACTGATCAGTTACACATATTCTGCTTAATAGAAAAGGTTCATTTCTTCTCCAGTCCTCAGGAGTTCACTGACATTAACTGAGATCATTGACAAAATGTTATTTCGTAGCAGCAACAGCAAATATGAGTAAAAACTATGTTTAAGTTCCAACTTTATATTTCAAACAGTTGAGTGTGCAGACATCAATAGCTTTTACTTGTGCTACTCTGAGGCTTATGCGTGTGAACACCTGTCCTGAGTCCATGCACTGATGCAACTAACCACTGCTAGCCACTGCTTGTGCAGATAAGCTGCTTACTGAATGTAGAAACTAAGAGTCTGTGTTAAACTTGCAGGAGGTAAAACCTCAGCCAGTCCTTAGTCCAAGCAGCTACAAAGTGAAGAAGATGCCCAATGGAGCCATTAAATACAGAAAGGATATTTATAAAGCAATATACAGTGGTGGTCTTGTTTGTGTAAGTATTTTGCAATGAGTTGTGTATTTTGTGGAGTCATTGCAATAAAGAAGATGAGTAACCTAACAGCCATTTTGTACTGCTAGCTGAAGTTAAGTAGCATTCAGCATGTTTAAAGTGAATAGATGTGAATTTCCTGTTCTTGAAAATAAAGCTTGTGTATAGTAGAAGTACAATCACAGTACAGGCTGCTTTCATTTATTTTGCCACTCTTTTTGATTCTTCTGATACCTGCGCATAACAGAGAGGGAGGCAATTAGTCTCCTGTTAGGAACTGAGAAGTAAAAGCTGCTGATGGTTAAAATGGGGAGGCTGGGTAGGAGGGTACACAGTGAACTACTCTGGTAATAGGGAGTTTGCCAATGATTCTCTTTAAGTTGCATCTGCAAGGAATTGTGGTGTCATGAGCAGGCCCAAGGATAATCTTGAAGTAGCTGAGCAATGTCTGTAAGAAAGGTACACCCTGAAGGCTTTCTTTATCAGGGAAACAGGAAAACATGGGAAAATCACCAGCATGTCACTATTGTGCCTCAGTAATTTAATTGATAAATTCACAATAAATTCATGAAAACACTAAGTAATTTTTATGTTCCCACACATACTTCAGTACAGGCAGATATCACAATTGCAAAAAACATTCAGGCTGCTCCTTCAGAGGAGGAAAGCTGTATGAGGAGGAAACTGATCCCACAGGACTTTATTTTCCACTGATACGTCACGACGATTTCTTTTTGGTCCTTAGCATCTTCCAGTAACAACAATTCCTTTTTAAGACTGACTTTGCAATGATTTTTAATGTAATCTACCCATGGCTAACACTTTTCATCAGACCACATTATTGTTTCTCCTTGTGCTAAAGGTTTCCATGGGGAGAAAGAATAATGTTTTTCAATCAAATAATTAGTCTCTTTTGGTTCAATCACCTTACATACTAAAATTCTTACTTATCAGGTAACCCTAGTGCTATCCCATTAACATTTCATATCACACGACAAAGCCAGGGTATAGGAGCTGCATGTGGTTCAGTAGCCACACTCTAGGCACAGCAGGAGTAAGGGACAGATTGCTGCTGTCCTGAGATGGGATACTGTAAGGAGTAAAGAGCTGTTACATCCTTCAGTTAAACATATAAAATTATATCCCTAGACCTACTCATTTTTTGCTACATTCATGATATGACCTATATCTTATACAGCTCTCTTGATAGAGTGATTACACACCTGAAAAATAAGCTCAATAGGTAGGTATCTTGAAAGTAGAACAGAATAATTAAGCTTTAAGCAAAATATTGATTAAGTTGTTCTAAGCTCTTAATTGAGGAAAAGACATTCAGAAGTTCTCTCAAGACCATAACATGGTCTAACTATGTATGTGTGAATGATTATAAAAACAATTAGAAAACAATGTTTGTTTTCCAAATGTTTTGCTCCTAATGTCACACACCTCATCACTTTCTATTTTCTCTCTTCTCCTAGAGAGTAAAAAACTATTGCTATTGTAGCTACTGTAATAATTTACAGTTCCTATTTGGTAAATTTGGAAGCATCTAAAGAAGTCAGATAGCTCCATTAACTTCTTTCCTTGTGAAGACTACCAAGGTGTTGTGACTATTTCCAATAAGAATAAAAATGTGAATTAGGACAGTATATGCCTTCAGTGTAATCATATCCCTAACATTATTTCCAGTTAATCCAATGGGCATTTTAAACTATTTCTGGTTTCACTGCCATTGGCTTCATTATCATCTTTCCTATTTCAAAGTCACACTAATCTCCACAAATATATGCTACAGACTTAGAATTATCCTGTGGCTCAGTGCCAAATACCAGCAAGATGCCAGGCCAGTTGCAAGGCCTTAAACAATAGGCCTTCCTAGGCTGGTCCAGGGGAAGCAAAACCCAGAAAAGCAGGTGTCCTTTGCTATCAATTGACAGAGGACAATGAGAAATGAAAGGCTCTGTCTGTACAAGTAAATGAAACAGAGCCCTGGTAAAGGATCAAGCAGAGAACTGTGGTCACACATGCTGTTAGCACTCTGGCAGACTGTGAGCTGCTCATTGTTGGACGTAGGGAGAGTAAGACAGCTAGTGAAACAAGATTTTATGGTTTTTTACTTGTATACTTATCATGTGTTAAAGACAGAACAGAGAACTAGATAGTTGACCAGACTGATGCAGTTTGGTCTCAACTAGTACTGTGGTTGTTAAGGTCTTACACAGACATTAAACTTTATTTGAGAAAGGGATTGTTGCATATAGTATGATTGCTTTCCTCTTTTCCTTTGATAAGTCTTTTTCTTTTAACCCACGTCATTAATCTTTTCAAGAGATAAGAGTGGTTCATCTGTGTTTGCCTTTGATTTGGTTAATTTCTTCAATTCTTCAATGGTAGGTGAGAGCTCATGCCAGTATCTTTAACAGTGGCTTCTTCAGACTGAACATGAAAGGGGTGCTGCTGCCTATCCTGTTCAGCTAGGATAGGGTTAATTTTCACCATAAGTCAGGAGGGAGCATATCCAGGAGAGGCAACCGAAGCAGCTAATAGGTTATTTGATACCCTACTGATGTCATGCTCGTTGCATAAGGGCCTGGGTGGCCCTTATGTCACAGCACTCTCAGGCTGTGTTGGCACTGTTAGTTCAGAGCTAACACGGTCTGTGTGGTTTATATCACTTGCTTTATGTAACGCTTCATTACAGTTATTGTTGTTACTGTTGTTTACTGATCCTTTTGCATTATTATATTAAATTCTCCTTACTTAACCCATGGGGTACTGTATTTTCGTCCTTCTTCTCCTTCCCATTCTGGGGGTGGAGAGGAGTGACAGTAGGCAAGCAGCCACATGATGCTAAGCTCCTCACTGGGTCTTAACAATGACACTGTGACTCAAACTCTAACAGAAGGTTGTATCCAACTGCACCATGGGATGACACAAGGGTGTTCAGAGATTAGGGGCTCTACTCCCACACCATGTGAAACAGTGGGAATCATAAGAAATCCAACCTAAGTCCAAAGCAAGCCATGAAAATCATGAAAAAGTAAGTTTTAGTGTGGAAGTCTTCAGTATCTCCATTTATTCAGCTTACGAAAGAGAAGGCAGATAAATGTCTTCTTTCAGTATATTCACATACTGGGTGATGGAAGAGACACCTGACAAGGATGTTTCATAATCAGGTAACATCCATTTTTAATTGGGACAAACTAGCCCAAAATATTATGCAGATTTTTGAGTAATGAGGACCAAATAGTTTGAGATTTCTTTGGGAGAGTGGGAGAGATATCATCAGTATTCTGCTTTTGGTGGGCTGCAGAACAGAGTAGCCAGTATTAAGGTTAAAATGTCTGCAGAATTTATGGACACTTGGACAAAAGACTGAAAGCAGCATGGTTTTAATGTGGTTTTTTTCCATAAAAGTCATTTTTTTTTTTCTTTTTTTTTCATTTGTTTTTTTTTTTTTCCCTGATAATATACAGATGTGAAAAAGTATCCTATATTTGTTTTGCTTTGCATTGTTGAGAAAGATGGAGGTTGTTCCTACCCTTCATATGTCTGTCTTTTTCTGGAGCTGAAAGAGAGGGAAATGTGGACCCTGTTCTGCAGTAGAAGAATATTTGTTCCAGGTGAATGGCTAACAAACCTTTCGCTCAGGTTCAAAGCTACTACCTCCATTAGGACAGTGAAGAAGCTGCTGTTCTGTTCAGTTTGGTAGGATTTTTATAGGATTTTTAATATACTGAATCCTGGGCGAGGTGCAATCATCTCAAATTATCTCACCAGTAACTGGTAGAACCTTTATCTCACTCCTAGTATGCTGTGGCTCAGCTGTTCACTGTTTTGAAGACCAAAATACTTCTGTCTAATCCAAGTCCTTTAGCTTCCTATAGGTTTAAATGACTGTAAGTTAATGTAGTTAATTGTATTATGTATTATATTAATGTATTTGTGAATATACAAAGTCAAAAATATTTAAATGTCTCCCCTGACATTAAGCTCTAGGAGCCTGTTAAATTAAAGCCCTCCTCATTTGCACATTCACGTGGAAGCCAGGCAGCCTGTGGTGGTTTTAATCAATTAGGACCAAAATCTGTGCAAATGTAACTAAGCTCACTTTGACTTTTCCCCCCACTTTGAGCCTTTTCTATTCCCAGAAATGTTCCCCTAAAACCAAAATGAGCTTGAAAAGTGATCAGAGTTCTGGTTAATTTAGTTATGAGTGTAACCAACAAAATAAAAAGAAATTTCAGCACAGCAGGGTGAAATAGAAACCCAAATTTCATAGAAAAAAAAAAAAAAAATCCTTGGGCAAATTATGGTAAATCCTTAAAGGAAAAAAGTATATCTGTTATTGAACTGAAATCCCCTGTATTTAATTCATAAGTTTGGACAGAATGTATTTGTCAAGGAAAAAAAAAAAAAAAAACCAAACCAAAACCAAACCAAAAACAAATGATCCGTGCATGTAATATCTGTATGAAATATAATATTCCAAGGTTATTGCAATCTTATTTTGAACCTCCTTATTTGAGGCAATTTGCTATAAAAAAAAAAAAAAAAAAAATTGTTCACACCATTTAAAATTAAGAAATATAGCCTAGCTGTTATATTAGAGTATTTGGTGTATTTGGAACCTGTGTTATATTCTTAATTTTGTCTGAAGACAGGTGTACGTGGAAGCCAGCCCTGCCCTCACGTCATTGTTTCATCAGGAGCTGTTTGTGGGCAGCTGGGGTACAGAACTCTTGGTGAGGGAGCAGGAGGGGGCAGACATGCTGCGCTGCATGAACAGAGACATCTTGCTCTTAATCCATGTCAGTTTTCTTACCAGTGTAAGGAGCACAGACTTGTGTAACCATCTGCCCATAGTTTTGGTATGCAACCATACACTTGGTCTTCCACCTCCAATATTTACTTGCAAAATGGAAACTAGCAGCTCCACTCAAACTTCTCCAATATTAAATCATTTCCAACACAGATTGCTAAAGTGCCCAAGTGTACTGTGAAATTCTAGCATCAAGGTGTATCACAACACAGACAAAATCTTCATCCCTCAGGTTGTTGATCTGATATTATTTCTCAAGACAAAGAACACTTTTTGGAGTAATGACAATAAGTAGATAATGCTCAGGAGGGATTCAGAGAAACCATAAGGAAAGCTGCTGAATCAGGTTCTTCTTGGTTCAACAAGCCTAAGCTTTTGTCACTTCACTTGGTATCTCTGTTCAGTGCTGAGGTTTGTTTAGGGTAAACCACAGGAAGCAGAGCCAGTGTATTAGTTTTACCCTTTAAGCCCTATAAATTCATCTATTTGGACTTTATCTGTACATCATTTACACATTCATTTCCACGTTGCTTCTTCCTTATTTCTCTCAGAACTGCAGTAAGTATGGTCTTAGTGTAAATCTACTGTATTTTACTTTTTTATTCTTCTATAATGATCATTTTAAAGTGAAAAATATGAGAAATGTTAGGAGAAATGTCAGAAATTGCAATAGGAGTAGCATGTAGCAAAGATCCCTTGCTGACGTAGTGATACAGTGTATATACCATGGAAAATCAGTTATCAAAGGTAAGTAAAGGAACTGCTGTTATAAAGGGTTGATTTCTACAAAGTCTCTTGAAAGCTGTATCACTGAACAGGTGGATTAATGGATTTAGAGAAATTAGGCTAATCTGATTCATTCTTTTAAAGAGATTTACTGTTTTACTAGTCTCTGGGCAAATGTTGGAGATAAAGTCAAAAGCACTTGAATGAAGGGTGTTTCTTAGAAAAATGCAAAGTTGTGTTATCACTATAATGTAACAGTTCATGCATAGCTTCCCTGTTTTCAGATGCTGCAACTCCACACCAAGACAAGAGCCTGTCTTTAATGGGTTTTAGGCACATGCTAAAACATATTTATTTTTTCAGCCAGACTTGTGACAAATCAATGGAGAGGAAGATGAAAAGACACATTAACACAGACACAGAATGTAAATAAAAGGAATTGAAAGGATAAAGCCTTAAACAAATTAGTTTGGAGAGATTAAATATTTTACTAGAAAATCAGCAGATTTGTATTATATTTTACTAACATCTGGCTTTATGTATCTCTATCATATGGACAAGGGAGATAAATAATTCATACTTATATAAAAGCCATGGAATAATGGAATATCTGGGTCCATCTCATTGCAAATAATCAGTTTCTTCACAATTTTTCCAGTTTTTCAAGAAACAGACTGGGCTTAGTGTAATGGTTTGAAACCTGCTGCCCCTGGTGGGTGGAGATTTGAAACCCTAAACCAGGTACAAGCCTGAATGAAAGGGGCGTACACCTGTCCTATTTCCACTCCCCTTTTCCTGTCTTCGGGACTTCCTGCCAAGGTCTATAAAAAGGGGAGAAAGGCACGCCTCTTTCTCTTGCTCCTCTTGCCCTCTTGCTCTCTTGCTTTTGCTCCTTTGACCTTCTACCTGGGCACACGCTGCTCTGGTGTTCCCTGTGCTACACGTGGCCGTGGCCATCTTGGAGACCTGGGCCTGATCTACAGACTCTTCCCTGCCTCCATCCACGTCCAAGGATTGTGCATCCAGCTTCAATCCACCTCAATCCAGCGAGATCCAGCACCGGGGAGCCTCAGCACAACATTTGGGTTTTGTATATTTGGAAGTTTAATCTTCCTTGCCTTGTTGTTCCTATAACCCCTCTTACCCTGTTAAATCCCTACCCTTTTTCCTTTCTGTACCCTGTTAAATATATTTCATTTTGTTAATTTTCAGTTTGGTGCAAGGTTTTCATTACCCCTGCCTTCCTTATTTACCTCTCTATCCGGGAAACAGAGGGATAAGGGAGGTGGGACACAATTCTGCCTTCTAGCTGGGACAGAACACTTAGAAATTAAGAAGAGAAGACTTCATGGTTTCCTGAACTTTTATAGCCATGTGTTGCTTCCTAGGATAAAGGTCATGTGAAAGTTTCAAAAGCAGTACTGAATTTTAAGCAATGATAGCAGAACAAGCAGAAGAGATACCATCTTGTGCTGTCTTAAAGAGAAAGGAATGAAAAGATTGAATATGGGTGCAAAAATCAGAGCAGGTCATTCAAGTCACTGTTATTAACACTAGTGAAGAACTCTGTGAGAGAATTCACATACTTTTTCATGGTGAATCTAATAGCCCACCTCTTATTCTGGAGAACATATCTTAGAAATTGGTGCTGATCAACTGTCACAGTAGTTGACATTCAAGAATGCAGGCAAAGATGTACTTTTTCCCCTCTGAAAGCCAGCACCTCAAATATCAAAGCATTTAGATCAGGGTCAGGGTGCTCCTGTTTAAGTGAAAGATACTCTAGTCACAGACCTTTGCAGTCACACTCCAGATTCAATGACCTTGTTAAAAACCACAGTTCTAATATATCTCATTACTTCATGACATTCTTTGGAACAGAGTAGCTTGCTATTACATCAAATTTACCCAACCTTCAGCCCTGCCTGTGCTGGCCACTACTCTGTGTGCTGGCCACGAGTTCATAAAGCTTGTGAAAGCATAGGCATTTCCCTGAACTCCAGATTTCCTAGACAGTCTGTTATGTCTCTGTGTGGACTCTGCTAATTAGTTCTCCAGGGTCTGTATCTTTCCTGGCAGAATCTCTGTGTAACTGTTGTACACAGCAAACAGTACATATAGTGACACTAAGAACTCAAATTCTTTATGGATTCTCAATACCACTCTTTCTGGACTTGAACTTGACTGTCCTTCCTCCAAAATACCTAGGTTATTAACCTAGGTTTTTTATACCACTTTTTTGGAATTATTGACTCTCGACTTCTGTTTTGGTGCGACGGATATCTCAGCAGATGGGCTGGTGAGTGCTCCATTTCACTACATCCCTTACACTCATTTCTCATTAAGCTAAGAGCATTTTGTGTGGTGAGAAATGTGCACTTCATTATCTTGAGACAAAGGAAACTGAATTCTGGTTTCTGACAAAGGAAGAACTAAACATTGAATACAGATGAAAGATATAGATACAGCTTACTTGTTCAGCTATATTTTAAAAGAAAACAGCTCTGCAAATCCTGAAAAGTTTGATAAGGTAGGTAGCAAAATATGTTTATGACTGATTATAGATTGATACAAGTTACAAAGCTGGGAGTGAGCTAGATATTATAAGTTTCCTTTCCAAATGTTGTAATCTTCACTAAACCTTCCAAATGGCAGGACCAGGAAGGCCTTCAGTTAAAACTTCAAATTTTCTACTTAGTTTTTATAAGTACAAACTTGTTAGCAGCAGGAGGTTCTTGTCATTCCCATTAAAAATGAACAAACAAATCATGCTAAGGTCATATTTCAAGATTTTAATGCAGTATTGTGTCTAGAAGGTTTCTTTCACCTCTGTTTTAGAAAATTTTTTATCTCATGTTTTCAAATTTCTTTTTTCTCTTAGTGATCACTGGGTTTTTTTCACGGTCATACAGTTCAATGACTATATATATCACTCTTTCTCAAAATCTTATTTACTATCACCAAACCATAATGTACTAACAAGAAACACTTTTTATAGTTTTAAACTAAACTCTTCATTATTTACATCACAGCTATTCTGAACTCAGTTTTTGAGGTAATAACTAAGAATGTGGGGACAGAAATTGAGCTTGTTGTAGTCCTCTGAAAAAACTCCTCCACTGAGTTCCATGGGCTTTAAAAAAAAAAAATAAATGTCAAATTGTAACATATATCAGTCCACTTCTTTTATGCATCAGATTGTCATATCGAGTCCAGACTTTCAGAATTTTGTTCCAGGTATGTAATAGAAGCTTTAATATTTTAACTTTTCTCTATCTTAGATCCTCCATCTGTTTCAAGAAGCTAACACCATCCAAAAGAGAAATGGAAAGTTTTTCTGGACAAATCATGATCTTTCTCATTTAAGTAGTTCCTTTCAGATAGGTAGGGAAGTTCAAAGAAAGGAAACTACCAAAATGTAGCTTTTCATGCTCGTGAAGGACTTTGAAATTAGTGATAAATAACCCACAAGTGCAAAAGGTTAGCATGGTTGCTCAAGCACAAGCCTGATCTGAGTTCTGTGCCTGTTCCATATACGTCTTTTCTGCCTTCCCTTGATACCTCTCTGGATGATAATCAGCTTGGATCTGTCCTGTGCACCACCAGATCCCTCCCTAGACATCAGATACCGTACACCTTTGCAATTGGTCTTGTAATTACATTTTTCTCTTTCTGGACCCAGCAAATCAACTGTAGGCTATTGAACTCCATCAGTGCTTTGGGAAGGCATGGAGTTGTAAAAAACTTCAGTACACACTTAATCAGTACTGCACTGGTTTAAAACCAGCTTCATTTCCAGGGAAATGTTTTCTGAATACTGAAGGCATAGTGTTGAGACTCAGGAATAATTGGGTTGGTTTTTTTTCAGAGGTGGCATAGCTACTCAATCTTATTACCAAAAGGTGAAGAATATTTGACACAAGATATTTCATACATTAGAGATGATAAACTCTTTGGGCATCATGCAGCAGAAGGTTCTACTGAAGTAATTATATAGTTCAGGTTGTCAGTCTGAAATATGGCTGAGTTCTGCCATCTTGGAAGACTCAGCTGGTAATTCACTCCAGCAGCCAGCCCATTTGAATTCTAGTTTGAGGCAAAGGGACCAAGAATAGTTTCAGGCTCCAAGGAAGAAAATATTTGGAAATTTTATATTTTTTCCCTACCCCCGTACCTGTTCTTTGCCAGTATCTCACACCAGCAACTCAGTGTGGAATCCCAAACAGGCAACAGCAAAACTGGAAATAAAATTTTCCATTATTTAATGTGTTTAAAACCTTTGGGTCACTTTGAGCTGCTGAATCCTAAAGGACCTCCCTCTTCTCTGCCATCTACTTCATGACTTTGACAACAGGCATCCTGACATCCTCTGTGCCTCTTAGCCAGACTGGTTTTCTTTGCCTTTAGCTCCTGCTATGTTTTTCCTCCCTACTTCTTTCAAGATAAATGGGAGGTGCTAGGGTCACAGCCCAGTATCATGTCTGGAGATGGTCTCCAGGTTACCAGCACAACTATGTTGTCTGAGTGTCACCCCATTCCCACAGTGAGCGCTCTGTAACTACAGGGTCTATATTGATGCATGTTTTAAATACCAATCACTATAATGGTAACAGTGTATTCAGCACACTTTGAGGAATTACCATCAATCAGATTGTTCCTTTATGCTTGCCTAGTCAATAAAATTTGAATAATATTTAATTTGAATACATCAGAATTCAAATTATCTGTGTGTACCCTGGTAAAGATAGCTATAAAATCTAGAGCAAATGTACATATTAACCTGCATGTTTATGTTTTCTACTTTTGAGAAGCATAAGAAGGTTCAACCCCGCTTACAGCAAAATCACATTAAGAGACACTGAATAAAAACCTTGTTCTTCACATCCACAGTTTGGAAGACTGTTAACAGGTTCCAAGTACATCTACAGTTCCTTAGAAGCTTAAAATCATTTCCAAAATGCATCTTTGGTCCCCAAATAAATGAGTGAAAGGTCAGCATGTAAGAAATTAGGACTATATTGTATATAATTTACCACATGTATTTCATTTATGAGTCAGTAAATGTTAGTACACTTCTTCCAGATTTCAGAGTTTTAATGCCACAGTAATGTTGCTTGCCTGCAAACATAAAAACAATAATTTGTACAGAAATTATGTGCAAATGTTATTCATACACTATGATTGCATGATGAATTATTGAAGGATAATTTCACAATTTTTTCTCATTAAATGTTAATCTTGTTGATTGAAAAATACTAATAAATTTTAATTTAATGCTTTCACAGGCAGACCTCAATTATTATATGGATAAGAAACAAAGATTGGACTTTTTAAAGAAATTATTTGGGAGTCCAGTAAAACTGCAAAGCAGCTGTATCATATGTCCCATATGCAGCAGGTGCTGGCATTTCCTTAGTAGCAGGTATGGAACAATAGCACTGTTTTCTGCTTTAAAGTCTAGATTTATTCTGCAATGCAATTGCTTTGTATTATATTGATCACCAAAAGTCATTCTAAAACTAGGCATTAAAAGGATCACATCAGTGATCAATGATGTTGAATTGTAATGTACATCAGTATGAAATAAAACAAAATACTGTGCCAGGAGGATTTATATATATGTTTTCATGTATATATTTTATATATATCTATTTTATATATAAAT
>NW_008600939.1:0-32165 GCF_000691845.1 Merops nubicus
TGTCGGACCGCTCGCACCTAGCCCTGCCCGGCCTGCTCGCGGGAACGCCCTCAGTGCCTCACCCAAAAAAAGCGGCGGAAATAGACGGTGCTGAACGGGGCCGAGTGTCTTTAGTCAGACCGCTCAGGCTCAGACCTTGGAGAATGGGATTAACTGACAGGTGTGAGGCCAAAAGGGATGCAGGGCGCTGGTTGCCTCTGCTTGGTCGTGGGTGATGTGTCTAGCCTTTTACAAAATGTAAAGTGGTGTCCTTAGTGATCCGATGCATTTATTGAAAAAAAAAAGTTTCCAGTTGTAATGCCTTGTCAGGAAGGGGTGTGTGGCATCACTATTATGACTTAGTTTTAAAAGGAAAATGTGTAACCTTGTAAACACCTTGTAAAGGGAATAATTAGTCTCATCTCATCTGTCAAAAAAAAAATCAAAGTGAGGGAAAGTAAAACAAAAATCTGCTGACAACTTCATTTCCTCCTTATTATGCACAGAAACATATTTATACATTGGATAACAGATGTTCAGAACTTAATTCCCTGCTTCATCCACCTTTGCCTTTGCTAATAGGACTGGTTTCTGTGGTTTCTCTTTGCCCACGTCCTGCAAGCACCTCTCGGGTGGTACAGACAAGGACACAAGAAGCTCCTTGTGGGGACCAGCACTGCTGCTGCTGCTGCTGCACGACATAACGTCAAGGCCTGACTGTCCCAGGCATTGTTTTGTAATCTAACCGGGGACAAACAATAGTTTGTCTGACAGCTTTGCTTTGCTTGCTGAATTTTATTTTTATTTAAAAGTGGTGTGCCTAGCTGATGTGGTTTTCCTTATGATGCTCTCCAAAAGCAAAAGTTTAGTTTCTCCAGGTTGCTCACCAGGTTGCTAATGGTCTTTCAGGCCTTGTACTTTTCAGGCCTGACCCTGACATGAAAAGTTTTGCCCCACAATTCCAGAAAAAATATCTGATCTTTAAGAGATTTAAGCTCCATGTTTCTTTTTCACTCAGCTTTCTAGCTATGATCAAGTTGTTTACAAATTACTCACTCTGAATTTTAAAGGCATTACAGCCTCCTTCTCAGATGGCTTGGGCCATTCTATTAAAACAACCTGTCCTTGCAAACTTTGCTTATTTTACATCAAAATGTAGTGGATTGTATAGCCTCATTTTACTAATGGGGCACCCCCTGGTGTGAGTTTTGACCTCTCCTGCAAACATCCCCTCACCAGCCCAAGCAGGGACATGTGCTATGGATTTGCAGGGAAATTATCACTTCCCTTCCAAAGCAAAGCAGAATTTACTCACTACTCACCTGACACCAAAACAGCTCTTTTCAGATGAGGGGCTTCCTGACACCACTTGGGAAATGAGGTAGAGGAATGGCCACACTGTGCAGTTCCCCAGGCAGGTGGCTGAGCTCACCATCCCTCCTGCCTGCTGGGAGCCCTAACCCAAAATTAACTAAACCCACCTCTCCATCATTCCCTTCTGTTTGATTTTTAAAGATGTAGGTTTTTTTTTTTAAAGGTGTTGTGGTTTGAGGCTTGGAATGGGGGCGTGACCTTCCAGCAACTGGGAGGACCCTGGGTGGGGGTGAAACCATTGTATTCCCTCCCCTTCCCACACACACTCTGATAAGAGGCAGGGAGTGGTTTCTAATTTCACTCCTGCCTTGCAGCTCGGAGAGGAAAGTTGTCCTTTCACTCCGTGGGACCCTGGAACCATTTCTGAGGGTTTTGTATATTTTATTTTTTTGTATTATTCCCCTAATCTTTGTATATATTATTTTCCTTACCTCCCTTTTTTGTTTTCTGTTCCTTGTTGAACAATATACTTCATTTTTTTTTCAAAAGTGTCTCTCTCTCTCTCTCGGTGGGGGGAGAGGCGAGTACATAGTTCTGTTCCTGGGTGGGTCCTGCCCTGAACCCCTTTTTACACGGAACCAGGACAAAAGGACAGGGGGAGAAGATGAGAGAGAAGAGCTTTAGACTGCAGTGAAATACTGTTTGAAATTCAGCTGTTTAGGAAAGAATGAATTTGGGGTAAAAAACAATAAAATGTACATTTTTTATTGGCAGACTTTTAATGCAGCTTTACTGTAAGGCTGAAGGAAAATTGTTCAGAAGCACTTTGGCTGTCTGCTTATTTTTTATGACTACAGATGTTTTATAGCCTCTTTGACCATTTCACAACTTGTCTGTGTGGACACTGAGATATGAACATGTTAAGCATTGAAAAGAGTTTAGAGTTCAGATCTAGATTAGAATCCATGGTCTGAGCTTTCAGAAAATGAGTGTATAAGCACGAAGAGGATGAACACAAAATTGTGCTGAATCACCTCTGAGCAATCTGATCTTTTTGAGTTTCCCCGAAGCTGAGTCCCTAATGCTGGATGCATTGCATACCATGTTGCCTTGATGCACACCATATCACTCCTGGGATCCTCATGTTATAAGGATAACTTTGGGTATCTGATGCTTTGGACTGTACTGTAAAATGCATGAAGAAACTAGTGCAGAGACGATCAAGGGAAGAGAGGGACAAGCATGTGGGCAGGGGAGCAGTTACCCATTATGACTGGCTTCAGAAGGAGATGTATGGGAAGGCTGGATAGACAGAAATTTAACAGTTCAGAAAAAAAAAATCCTATGAGTTTTCACATGCATGGGAAAGAAAAACCAAGCACCAAGAGAAGTGTTGGTGTCAGAAAATGAAGGGATATGTACAATGCTACTTCCACTAATGGTATCTTTTCATTGATATGATCTCTAAATGCCAGTAAAAGAAGTTGTTCCACTGGAGAGTGCAATGAGATCAGAAAGACCCTATTAAAGTGGAAATCGAATGGGAAAAATGCACTGTCAGTCCTTCAACACACCATTAAATGTGGCAAACATTGAAAGAAGAAAAGCCACAAATATAATACCTATTTAAAAAAGAAAAAAGGAAAAAAAAAAAAAAAGACTCAGGCACAGAATATGCAGAAAGCAGAGACATAACCAAACCATCTGAGAGGAAGCACTAAGAATGAGACTTGGTTGCTCTGGAAACTAAGATAAATTTGAAACATGGACCCAGGAACCCAAAGATGCTGGAGATACAAAAGATGAATTGATGAGCAAAGGCAGCACCTCAGATGCATCAGATAGTTTCCTATCAAAAGCATAGTTGCCAAACCTAGCATGAAAGGAGAGAGAGCAGGACACAGCAGCTCAGCCTCTTCCCAGGCTCAGCAGTTAGTCTGCACTGGAAACCACAGATTTGGAGAGTGTTGGCTGTGTGGGGCTAGTAGCTAATGGACAGGGCTGAAAAGTGAAATACAAATCTTGCCTTGGTATTTGCAAATATTCCTGAATAAATAAAAGCTCTATGTGGAAAAATAATGTTGTTGAGGTGTACTCATTGGTTGTTCTTGATTTACTTTTACCTGCCTCAATGTAATAAATATTACCCTGGATTTAAATGAAAAACTTTTTAATTTTGCATCCTGTTTCTGATGGTGGTCAACACCAGCTAAAAGTGAGAGTAAAGCCTGAGAGGATGAATGTGAGAGGATATTAATTCAAATGCTAAGAAATGGAACCTGGCTACAGAATTTATAATCATCCTGTCTGAAAAAAAGTGCTGCAGCATCAGAATCTGGCATCAGCAAATAATTGCAGAGTCTGGTCTGGATCTTGAGAAACAGAGACGGAGACAGAGTAGATGGTCTTCCTTCCCTCCTTCCTTAAATTGGTTATTTCCACTGAGGAAGCTGAGTCAGCCTGTCCAGAAACATGACAGAGACTGATCACATCAAACCACTCTTAGCAAAGACAGACTAAGATAAGTGACTGAGAAAACCTTAGCCCAAAACAGAAAAGTTTTTTTAGAAGATTGATGGGCTGTATGAACAATCTTTTGTATAAAGACCTAGTTTAACTTCTGACACTGCTGTCCCCTAAACAAGGAAACAAAACTATTCCTGCCACCAAATACATATATTAACTTAGGGAGTCTCAAAGGAGTGAATCAAACTTTTGTGCCTGGTCCTAAGAGTTTGGTTAAACAGCCCATGACATGGATGTCTGAAGGACCTGGTAAGGCAGATGTGGGCTCTGTGGATCACATATCAGTGCATGAGCACTCCCTATACTGGCCAAAATGTCTAGTGCAGATTTGATCTTGTTCATCCCTAGAAGGTCCAGTGTCACGGTGGTGATACACCAGATTGTTCTAATGCACTGTTTTTTCACGAGGTGGGTATAAGGGCCATTTCTACAGGTACATCAGTAAGTTGATGTTCTCTCTCCCCACAAATCAATACACCTTTATAAGAAGGCAAGGTTAGGTAAGTAATTTATAACTAAAAATTTAAATAAACAATTCACCCAAAGAAAAGAAAAAAAATGAGATCAACATCTTGTAAGCTTACAGTTCCCTTATTCCTGTCTGTTCCTCTCCCATCTCATCCTTTCAGAAAATACTATCAATTCAGATAACACATCAGCTAGCTCATAGTGCTGTACCTTTTGAGAGGAGAAAAAGGAAGAGGAAACTTATGAGAGGGACTGAAGAGCGCTCTTGTGTTTGGAAACCAGGGTCCCACCTCAGCTGTGATACAGGTACACAGCCATAACACATGCTGCCTCTGTGGCCTTGGTTTGACAGTGGTACTGCTAATTCATACAACATACTTCATTTGTATGATTCATACAAGGTACCTTATATTCTTTCTCACCTTTATTAGGAGACCTTTATCTCTTTCACACCTTGGCACAAAAGCTCTTCAACTTTTCACCTGAAGGTGGGAAGCAGAAAAAGCCCATTTCATAAGCATTGCAGCCAAAGAAACGAAAGCCCAGCTTCAGCTTTTCAGTGTATCTTTACTCAGAATAGCTGTTTCTAGGTTGCAAATCACTCCTTTAAAAAAATGCAACAGACAGCAGGAAAAAAATATGCAATAGACTGCAGCCATGGCTTCTCCAGGGCAGAAAACTGTGAGTGAACTGTTTATTTTTCCTTTTATTTTATGCCCACTTTTGAAGAAGCTGAATAATACTCTTCCTTTTATTGGGATAGCTCATATGTTACACGTACTTTCATGCATATATTCACATTTTTAGGTGTAAAATGTTAAGTAGAAACTTGTGCATTCTCGTGATTTCTGGAAGAAATCCTTTACTGAGTGTTTTTGATAAAGGGTGTATTTCTCTTACTGGAGATGGTATGGTGAAGAGCAATTTCTGCTACTTTCTTCCTCTTCAATACCATCCAAGCCTTTTGTCCTAGCTTTATTAGCTAAAGCACTTCCTTCTCTGAGGCATCGTTAAACCAGCTGAAGCCATTAAGTCAGTTCTCCACACAGAGGAGATTTTTGTGTTGGCATCAAGGTTTGCAGAGGCCCAGTGGGTTATCCTGATAGAGCAAAAGACATCAGTATAGGCAAGCAATTTTCTTTATATCCTTCAACAGCTTGCCTGTACTAGTGTGAGAAGTCAGTGTCAGGTGGCTGATACGATTACTGGAGGTTACTGTGGCCTCCTAAGGCTATGGTATCCTCCCACATTGTTTGAAATGACACTTTTGCCCTCCTTTCTTTCCAAAGGGAGAGCTCTTGTTCAGTAAATGGGAGGCTGGATCTTTTGAGGGAAGACACATCTCCCATCTCTTGTTTAGCGTTATGCCTGGCAAGCAGATCTGGGTGCTGAAAGAAGGGAAGCACACACAGATTCTGCTTCGTTGCTGGATTTGAAGAGGGGCATGTAGAAGCACAGAGGATAAACCTATAAATAGTACCTGCAATCAGAAGGGAAAACAATAATAAAGATTTTTCGTTCTTTCAGATGTCGTTGTGTGCATTCAGAAGAGACTAACCATATATTTTTAATGACATGGAAGATCATCAGACAGTAGCATTAAAGTAGAATTAGGCTAGCTCAATCATTAGTGATGTGTAAGGTAAAAATCAGAGTGTTAATTGCTTTTTAAACCAAAAGCACCATCTGTAGGCAGTTTTTATTTCACAGAAAAGAGGCCGTAGTGTGCAATGAGTTGGGTGAGCAGGATATTTCAGTTTGGCAGGTAGAGTGGCCACTTAAACTAGAGGAAGAAAGGAAATCCCTGGACATTGGAACACAGAGGTAATGCTCCTGTTGTGGCTCACTTTTGAAGCAGCAGAGAGAACCTCAAGTGCAGAACAGTGACTGCAATCTGACAGCATCTCTCCACCCACAGCTTGTCCTATGTGTCACTATTTTGTTTGCTCATAATCTCAAACCTCTTCTCTGTTTATGGATCCCTTTTCCATCTTTGTTGCTTCTGCTCTCAAATTATGTTCCCTAAATGCTAACCTATTGGACAATCTCTATCTGCCTTGAACAGACCAACTACCTGAAAGCACTCAGGGAGCTTTCCAGCTGTATTTTACTATACCTCTAGCTGCCTCTTACTTCATCCTAGGAAGCAGCCCTGATAATCATCACTCCTTTTATACTAACTTCCCTTTTATCACCATTACCTGTGGCAATGCAGTTTGGCTTCTGCCTTGACTGGGTGGTGTGACTGCAGGATTAACTCATTTCCCAATCAGGCTTGATAGACCAGAACCTTCCCTTTGAACCTGTTCCCTGATAAACCAGATTGTTAAAGGAAAATAAGCAGGTCTATTTAAAAGGCCAGCGTGTGAGTCTGAGGCTGTCAGATCACTCACAGCTGAGATGACATGGAACACGCTCACTCCCTTTTAAGTGGTAGGCTCTGAAGACAGTGGAAGAAGATGTGTGGGTCTAGCAGTGTAGGAAGAGTCCAAGCTTTACAGGAGGAAGCCCAGGAGGGACTGTGATATTTCACTCTCTCAACAGTTGTGTGACCCAGGCCCCAGAACTAATGATTGCATTTATTCAATACTTGTGTAAACTACAGAGCCTGTTTTGGGAGCAAAACCAAGCAAGCAGTCCTCTCTCACTCATCTGAATATCCTGTTAGGTTGAAAGTCACATTTCCTTTGTGCTGCTTTTTTCTGTCTGGATGCTCTGGAGTACAGAAGGAATCTTATTTAACATCACAGTGAAGCAACAAGATATTTCACATCATTTTTGCATCAGCATAATAACCAGAAAAGGACTACCATGAGTTCTAAGGAACCTTAAAAGCATGATTTTTTTTTTTTAAAGGTATCTCAGCATCTGATGATGCAGATCATCAGACCTGGACTCCATTTGACTACATTTTTTCATACCTTAATTGGTTCTCCTGTGGTATGTAATATGTAATTCGAGGAAAAAAGGGTGCAGTGGAAAAGCCAAGGGCTAAATGGATGTTGCATTTGAGAGGCTTTACAACTTTCTGCCCCACAATCATATTGTCTGTATGTGCATAGTGAATGTCTAGCTCCCTAGGGACCAGTGTTACGGCTATGTTTGTGGTAGAACCTGCAGATAATGGGTCTGGCCTTGAAGACGCATCCTTCAAGGCTCCCTAGAAGCTGCTTCATAGCTGGGTCAGAGTTTCAGGCCACCTGAGTGCCTTCTAGGCCGGGTATGTAGCTCTTATGGAGCTCCTTGGATTTATGTACATGAATGATTTTGAATGCATGCAGCAATGAGTGTGCACTGCAAGAAATGAAGTAAAGCAGGAGAAAGGGAGACAGATGTGTCTGAGAAAGTATCATGGTTTGTAATTCATTAAAGCAGAATGGCTCAGAGAAAATGTGTCCTTCAAAAGTCTAGTACTTGATGAGTTTTCTCCGCTTGTGCACCTAACTAGTGTGCTGTTTTCATCCATAGACATTTGCTGTCATTTATACCAGTAAGAAGCAGCTGATTTCTTAAATTTCTCATCCTCAGGGACTGCCAACTACATTGACAAATTGTCCTGGCGCCTGGAAAAGGGTTTCCAAAAAGCAGCAGAATGTTTTCTTCTCATTAGCTTTGTTTTAAGGGGCCTGTCACAACAGCCAAATTCTGCCACCCTCCAGTGCTATTCCTTAGCTGCTAACCACCACCAAGGCATGGACTCAGAGGGTAGAGAAAAGGAGTTGAGGATGAAAGACAAGGACAACCACATGCCCCCAAGGCCCCTCAGAACACAGGGACATAAGCAGCTGCCTCCTTACCAACACTACTTGTAGCTGTCCTGCAAAAACTGCTTTGGAGTCTTCCTGTCCTGCCTCACATTACTCTGTAGTGGAAAGGATAGCAATACATCTCAGATGAGTGTACATTGCAGTGGTAGCTTGGGATGCATGGGATGAATTTATCTCCACATACAGGAAAGTTGTTTGATTTTCCCCCTTCTCATCCCAGTTTTCCCTTTCTTCCCATGTCCTGCAAGGAGCCTGCAATGCTGAGCTGGCAACATCTCCTCCTTCCCCCTGCAGTGAATCACCACCTCTCAAGCACAACAGATGCTGACAACTCTGCCTGATTGTTTAGAGATGATGTTGTACTTGGAGACTACTCATCTCCACCTGGAGAGATGTGAAAGCCATTCTGAAGGGATGTTGGAGAGCAATGCCTGGGATCTATGGCCTAGTGCTATAGAGCTCTGTTACAACCAAGCCAAAGTTACCTTCAAGAGCATGTTGTGGAAAAAAACCAACCAAAACGTGAGCATCTGTTTGAGCTGATGAATCAGCCTGGCACTTGGATCACAAATGTGATTGGTTCCATGGGTCTCCAGTCCTCTTTCCTTTTTGTCCTGAATTTGCAAGCAGTCCCACTGATGTGGTAGGGTGAAGGGAGTGATGGAATAAAACTGGTCCTTCCTGAAAGTGTCTTGTGCCAGCTTGGGATGGGGGTTTGAGACCATCGTCATTACAGGGAGTCAGAGTCTCATAATTTTAGCATCCCTTATAGATGCCTATATTTGCATGTACTGATCTGATGCAGCACATCAGAATCTAGTTTATCCAAAGAGCTGAAGTGTGTGGCCATGACTCGCACCTGAGGTAAATACAGGATAGGAATGGAAAACAGCTGCTTACATATACCTTCAAAAATTCATGCAACTGTCCTTTAAAGCATTTAGAGGAGCTGACTGTCTCAAAGTGTATTTGTAATTGTTTCCCCCCATGTACAAATTCTTCTTAACCTCAGTGCCCTGAAAACACAGCAGCACAAGTGGTTTCTGGGACTGTTGTTTTTCCTTGATGGTCCCTAGGGTACATGAAAGAACCTGTGTGTTATTTTCCTCCAAGGTAGTGGCAGACATTAGAAAATTGAATGTAACATTCCAATGTGCCAGGCATAAATATGCTTTGCATATCTCACAGCAAACCTAAACGAAAGGAAGTTCTGAAAAGGCAGATAGCCATTTTTCAATTATATGTGACAAATGTGCCATTTCTGATAGCCTTGTCAGTAAAAAGCAAGAGCTGGAAATGCCAAGCTGTTTAGCAAAGCAGGATCAACATTGCTAACACTTCATGGGATCGCTAATAGCTTCTGCATCTATCAAGACAATCAGCATTGGTTGTTCCTCTGGATGCATTCCTCCAAGCTTCGTCCCACTAATTGCATTATTTCAGAGCTGATATAAGTAAATAATAACAAGGATTGTAAGTGTGGGGACTTTGAACAAAATGTCCCATTACCTTAATGTTGTCAGATTGTTTGTGACAAAGTGGTTTACAAAGTATACATGCTACAAATCAAAGAAATGTGAGGTATTATTACCTAATTCAGGCAACTTAACATGGAAAAAATTAAATTGTTTGTGAAATTTATTATACAAGGTGACGAGTTAAGGTGTGGGTGATAGTGAATCTTCCAGGAACAATTTTTTTTTTGCATCTGTGAAAGCAAAATACTGAAAAATCCAGGTTTTCAGAGGCCTAAGAACATACTCCTCCTTCAAACATTTACAGGCAGCTGGACCTGAAATAACAGCAAAGGTTGTCTGTTGCAGACATGCCTTAGACTGCTGTGTACACAGGTCTTTTTTTCCTGTATTTAACTTTCCCTTCAGTGTTTAAATATTGCAAATAAAACCAGTTAAAGATCTTCCACAAGCACAGTCAGTGTTCTCATATAAAAGAACCAGCACTGTAATAAAGTGATCTCTCCAAAGAATTAATCAGCAACACTCAGTTATATGTTTTCAAGAGATTCTTCCATTTGCATGTGCTTCATTTAAGACACCTGAGGAGTGTTTTACTTCTAACAAACTCAATACCCAGGGCTTGAGACATAAAAAGGGATTAAGCGTGTTTTAAACTTGTTCTAAAATTATGCTGGATAACTTGCATTTTATTCTCATTAGGAATGGATTGAGTTTCTTAAATCAGTTGTTTTTTCTGTAGGAGTACGTTGAATAAAATACAGAAATAAGAGCAACAAAGCACAAAATTCTACTTCTGCCTCAGTTTTCCTGCCACCTTGGAGCAGTCTTTGTGCTGATGATTAGTTATTATGAGAGGGTCCAGGGCTTGAAGTTGGCCAGTAGCATCTCTTTTGCTCTGGCACAGAAAAGTCCAAGAACATCCTTACTAGTGTCATCTCCCTCTCTCCTGCCCCATTTTTTTTTTTTTTTTTTTTTTTCTGTGTGTGTGTGAAGCTACATATCTTCATCTCAACACCTTTGTTTCTTGCCAGCTCTCTAATCTCTAGACAGAAAAGATACAAAAATTTATACCACAACTGTGCTAATGGAATACAATTATAAAGATGAATGCTGTTGCATCTGGGAGAGACAGAGCATACTTCAGTTAGCATCTGCATTCTTAATTTGCTAGCCACAATCAGTGCATTGTACTTACATAGATTTGCAAAGACTCCCAGCAGATCCCTTCTGCTGAAAGCTCCTACTCTGAACATGTTTAGCATGAACCATCTTTGCACCATCTGACTAAGGTGTTAGGAGGAATAGTTTAGTGTATACAGTGCATGTTTTGTTAGCTTCATCTGAAAAAAAAAAAAAAAAAAAGCCAGCCCTGTACAATATCTTTAAGATATTGAAAAACAAAAGCCTTGCTTCTGCAGAAGGCCTTTGCATATGGATCTCATATTTGAAAGTTGGAACAAAACTCATGTTGCACATAGAGCTTCATAAAGTTTGCAGGGGGTTTATGTCTTGTGAAGATGTGTCCCACTGGAAAACATATCCAGCACTCCACTGTGAAACCACCACACTTCCAGCTAGCCTAACCTGCCCCTCAAAACCACTGAGATGGCCCACTAGGGCTTCCCATTCTCCTCTACCTTACTGAATATTGTTAGAACCTGCCCTTGGTGTATCATGTGGCTTGATTAACTGGTGCAACAACATAGCCCTGAAAAAATCGTTAAGATAACTTGAAGAGCTATTTTTCCAAGTGATAAACTTCACAGTCTTTGTAAAAATAAAGTCATGACCAAAATAAGCACATTGCTCCATGTCAGCTTTATTAATGGTAAGCTGCAATTCATATTCCTCCTTGGTATCTGAACAGCAGCTAGAATCATGGGCTCTCCTCAATCTACTCCCACAGAAAACGCCAGCAGGATCTATTTATCTGAATGGAATGCATTTTCACTTTGGAATGCTTTCTCACCTGCACAATAGTTGCGCTAGTAATTCCCATTATTGTAGTTATGAGTTTGCACATTTCATTCTATTCCTGGAAAAGGTTTTCAGATGTATGTACCCCAAGTATGACTGAGCTGAAGCAAATCAAGCCTTGGGTGAAAAGGCTGAGAAATGATGTGGCACTGGATGAAGGACTTCATGCAATTCCTCAATTGGTTGTAAGGATTTCTCCTATCTCTGAAACACGACAAGTTCTGGTTCTGCAGTTCTTTGACAGGCACCCCACATCCCTACAAGCTGCTGTTTGTCTTATGCATTTCTGCAGGGAACAGTTTAGTGGTTTTCATCTAAAATAAATGTGGTTGTGTGACTATACCTGCAAAGACTTTAAAGATGCAGAGTACTACAAACCCAAGAAGCACACAGTTCATTTTCCTGCTCTTGGGGAGGAGCCCTATTGGAAAGGTCCAGAAGATAAGCAGTTGCTTTTATATGTCCTCTGCTAATGCCAGTGCCGAGTAAGGAGGCTGGTTGGTGACTGCAGGAAATCCATCTACAACAAGAAGTTGTTTAAAGAAGTTACTGAGGCAAAGATAACAAAAGAACAAAACGTTTACAGGAAAGAAGATGTCAGAAAAGTGGTAAGGGGTGTGTTTGTGTGTGCGTCTTCATGCCTGAAACAACTGCAACAGGATTAATCAGGCACTTATTTCTAGGCAGCAGGGTAGCCTGAGCTAAGCTCTGCTTGTCCTGCTGATGCTTCTGGAATGCTTAGTGCTCTGGCCTGTGCTGCACTTAGGTTTTTGAAATGGAGACAGACAGATATTGTGATCATTTATTCTCTGTGACTCCAACCAGAGAACCTTTCCCCTCCAACATGCTGCTGCTGGCATCCCAGGAGCAGCAATGCTGCTGAGCCTGGATGTGTCTCTGTTGATTCAGACTAGGAAATGGGACTCCTTTTCACCCTTTGTCCTATCCTCTTACACTTTTGGTTGAATGAGAAGTAGGTCTCCTTTTCCAGTCCTTCCTTAGAGAGAATCAATAACCTCCTCCTAAGAGGCAGATAAGTCCCTGCCTCGATACAAACAGGAATGGCAACTCTGACCTCCTTGTGTTGGCTGGATTCTGTCACAGAATGAGAGAACTGGGCTCAGTTTTTCATTAGTGTCACTCATTCCTCTCTGCAGGTATGTCCTGGCACAGGCTGGAGAGCAATGCATGAATCTTCCAAACACCCTTGGGCGTTTTTAACTCCCTTGGGTTCACAGATGCATGCAACTGCTGAGGATAGGGGTTTGTGAGCCACCTGTATTGCAGCCCTGCATGGAAGTGAGGAGTACAGAGGCTTGTTGATTGCAAGAAATGCTCTGGAAAAGAATATAAACACAATAGCACTTGGAAAAGAGCAAGGTAAAAAAAAAAAAAGAACAAAAGGGCCTGACAATTCAGGTGTCCATTTCCTCTGATTAAACCTGTATCTGCTATGAGAACACATCTCATGCTAACTCAACAAACTGATGAAAATACAAGTCTCGCAGAGCTTGCTTAGATAGTGGCACTGAAGATCACTGTGTATTTTAGCATTCATAGAAAATGCACAGAAGATGCTGATTTTGAATATCATGGCTTTATTCTGCAGATTCACCTTAAATGGACAATCAGTAGTGATATAAGTATGTGTAAGTGCTTGGAGACAGAAAAGGATGCTTCAGAAAATCTGACAAATCCTGTGGTACTCCAAATATCAAAGATCAAGGACTTATGTATTATATCAAGTGATTATATACCACAGATGGGAGAGAAAGTTAAATATTAAGTTCTCCCCCACTCCTTGATTGCCCATGACCTCCCTCAGCTGGTGTGACTCTTCAAATAGCCTGAAGGTTTTTTTTTCCCCCCAGTGCCACTGTTTTATATCCAATATTAAACTTCTTAACATAATATATAGTCCTTGAGCTTTGATACTTGTTCTGGGAAGTACCAATGGATGTGCTAGTGATTTTGATGAGGCAAAATAGATTGCAGTCAGTTCCTAAGAAGTATTGTTTGTGAAAGCAATTTTGATGCAGAGGGGTATAAGCCAGATAACTGGAATGTATTGAATCGCTGTGCACAGTACTCTACCTATCAGCTTAAAGTAACTTAATTTTCTCCCAGCTTTAAAAACTTTGAGCAGCATTGCATTGCTTTTCCTCCTCTGACAACTGGGAGGGATTACAAAATTGCCATTTGTTCCGGCTAACAACTATTCTGTCATTTTAAAATTCTGACTAGAAACAGAAGATGGGGAAAAAAATGAGATTGACATTTAACACAAGTGTAGAAGATTCTGAGCAAAAGCCCAGTTCATGCTGAGGACAGGACAGGGAGCACTATAGCACACCAGGAACTAATGCTGGTGTGCCCATTTGTGCTGACCCAGAGAGACCGCTCCAGCATTTGCTAAGCTTTAAGCACACGCTAAAATCTTCTTCCCTTTTACTACGTGCATCTCCAAGCCAGCACCCTGCCCCTGGGGCAGTTTGGTGTGCTGCAGGGTGGTTTGGAAGTCCTGCCCTGCCACCAGCCACCTCTCAGGCATGTCTCTGCAGAGCATGCTGGCAGCTTGTGTGTTCTCCACAAGGCAGGGTCTGGAGGGCTGCGGGCATTCACTGGCCCCTTGTACAGGTGGCCAGAGAGAACACCAAGGTCTTAGGGGTGGACAAAGCAGTGATTACATTATTTTTGCCATTTGATTTTAATTATGGTGGTGTTACGCGTTTTCCTTTGCTTATAGGAAAGAGCACAGCTGGGCAGGGCAGAGGATGACAGACAGCACCACTGGGGGCAAGGACCAAATGGGAGCACACAGGTCACAGACTTGGCTCTTTTCCCTATCGGGGATGCCCCAGCAGGGATCACCACCTTGAGCTCTAGAGGCTGATGCTCCCAAGCAAATTTCTTGCTTGGAGCAAAAAATCTTCAGCAAATGCCTCTTGTCCTTCAGTACTCAATCCTAGCATCTGAAAGAGAACCTGACCCTGCGGCAGGGATCCATGTCCCCAGTGCGTGGCCACTGCAGGGTGACGGGTGGACACCCAGCCGCCTACCCCTGCTCCTGGAGAGGCATCAGCAAGGGATGCTGGCGGGCGGCTCGCTGCTCCCTGCAGCCCAAACCGGAGGGACTCGCCCGGCTCTGCTGCATTCCTCCCAGAGCCCAGTAGATGGTAACGTTACCTCACATATGGTCTCAGCTCTTATTTAGCAAGCCTGAAGGAAAGAGCTTTCGCTTACCTAATTGCCTTGCACTGTCCTACACGGAGTTAAAAGAATTTCAAGGAAATTATTCTGGCTTTTGGTACTGCACAACTGCTCTGAATCTGATCAGGATTGCTTTGAAGCTGCATAGAGCAGCTTTCTTTTGAATGTGTAATTTATTAGTTTATTGGATGTGGAGGTATTAATCTCCAGTCTGAAGTATAGCTTTAGTTTTCAACCAGAAAGTCTGCCATTACATAAGGATCACAACCATTTTAAGCCATGTGTGGTTCTCGTTCCCACAAAGAGCAATTGGAGGAGTAAGGAGAACAGGAAGGAGGCTTGAGGGGCAAGTGCTTCCTTAGTCCCTTATTTCCTTACATTTCCCCCCCCCCAATGTCTGAAACTGATTTTCCACCCTTATAATTTGTGTATTTATTTATTAATTATCCTCTGTAAATTCCAAGGTATTTTCAAGGATTCAGATTTTTCTGATTAGAACCAGTCCTTACTAGAATGAGAAATGAGGAGTCAGGAGAATCATTACAAGTGCATGGAAGGAAACCTGATGGTTCTCTTTTCTTCCCCTTCCGCTCTCCCTCATTTCATCATCTTAGAGCTGAGAGAGCTTGTTGGGGAGCACATGCCAGCATGTTACAGGGGACCCATGGACCCATGGTTTTGTTGAACAGACTGAAGACTTTGCCCCTAGACTGTTTTCTAAATGAAGATTTGTAGGAACAAAGCAGTGGCAGCCACTGAATCTTTCATTTTAAATAAAAATTCTGGGGCCAGTAGAACTGCAGACATGTGTGAACCAGTCACCAAAGAAGCATCTGAGGCAGTGTAAAGAAAAGCATGGAAAAAGGTGTCCACTTTATAGTGGGAAATCCAGGAAGAGCCTGAGACAGCAAAACAAACACTCACAGAACAGTGCAAGAGCTGGAGCCAAAGTGTCCCAGCAGGCTCGCAGGAGAGGGCTGAGGCTAACAGGATGACCACGAGGTGCCAAAATGTGGGAGGTACAGAGAGGCCACTTAAGTTGTGGGTCAGATTGACTAAAAGGCCCTGAAGTAGCTACCTGGTTTTACCTGAAGCCCTTAACCATCAGTTATGTAACTTGAAAGCATTCACAGAAGGACTGTAAGTTGCGTACGTGCTTTTAATATAAGGTTTATTTACTAGTCACTGAAAGATCTCTCTATCAAAGCTGCTTTCTAGGGTCTACAGTCCTGCGACAGACATGCATGTGTGCATGCCTCACATGCAAGAGATGGTGCAAAGTGATCCACCATTTTAGCTAGGAGATAATTTTGGTAAAATTGCCATTTTGTGCCTAGAAGAAATGACTTAACAAGTTTGATTACTTGTACTTGATAAAATTATAGACCATACATGTTTATTCCCAGAATTTGATTCTATTAGCATAACATAAACCTTTAAAAAAAAAAAAAATTACTTTCTTATCTTTCAGTGTAATTTAATAAAGCCTGTAAGTTAATCAGTAATATCAACTTTGTCTTTAGCTAAGTAAGAAGGAAACTGGTAGAACTATGATAAACTTGATACAATTAATTTTTATCCTGATTTTTTTTTTTTTTTAAAGGAAGGGCCCTGTAGTAGGGTGGGTTTAATTTTTTTTTCTGATGCCACACATACTGCAGCTTGCACTATGACCTTTAAGGGAGAAGCAGAAAACTTACTACCATTTGGCTGTACAAGGTCACTTCAATTTTTGAACAGAAGTAGTGGGTTTTTTTTTAGTCACTTGGTATTTCCTAGCCTACCACAGACAAGTCTGCAGTTGGCTGTGGATGGTACCTTCCCCTTCCGCTGACCACTAAGCCAACATAGAACAATATTATCATTAACAGGCATACCAGCAGCCAAACTCCTCCCTCCACTCCCACATCACACACCAGAGATCCAAAGTGCCAGACACCCAGAGAGAGGAACAAGTCAATGCACTCACCCACCACAGGGGACTTGAAGAAGGGAGCGAGCTAGCCAAGGAGCCAAGCCAAGGGCAATGGCACCTCCAAGTTAATATGGGAGGTGGGGGCACCTGGTGGTGGTCTCCTAATCAGTTCCCACCCAAGGCTGGCCAGACCATGGATGAAAAACAACCAGGAGGGTCTTTCTTGCCTGGTTGTGGGCATCTTCTATATGTCAATCCTCATTCAGGGCTGAGGGTTTAACCCCAGCATTTCACTTACCCACGGGTTCCCTTTTGAGTTCAAGATGCACTGGCTCAGGTTCCCAGCAGATAGATACTGCAAAGTCCACTGTTTTTTCATAATATTGCCACTCAGGAAAATTCCAAAAAGGTGAAATAAATGCCAGTGAATGCAACAGTACCAGAGCTGTATTCTGATAACAATTTTAAGTATATTCTAAGTGCTGGTAGCAAAGATGAAAGCAAACTTCATTCAGGTGTGTGAAAGAGTTGATTACTGGCACAAAGAATGCATTCCTATTTAAACGTTTGATCTTGCAAACCTGTATAATGCTGTGAACAAATCTTTCTTGATGACTGATGACTCAGAACAGAGCTTTTCACTTGGCATTAGATAATTCATTTCAATTGCAGCAGAAAATAATTGTTCTATTCAAGCATACCGGGATGTACTTACTCTGTCCCTAATGAGTATATTAGAACAGGCAACTCATCCTTGTCTGATTTCAGCACAGGCCACAAACTTTATGACTAACTCATTATTCAGTAATGTCTCGGTCCTAGAGAATAAAACTGCAATAAGTTGCAATAGTTTAATAACAGTGTTTTCTCTTTTTATAAATCATTTGGGTATTCACTAGTTGGAAGAATCTGGTAATCTTTGGCAATACTATTGGTGAACCTCATGCTGTATTCTCCCTATTTTTCTTGAAAAGCTTAAAAATGGAGCAATATGATTTTGATTGTGGAACAGACTGACAAAAAAAAAAAAAAAGTTTACATTTTGTCTACAGTCAGGATACATCCTAAATAAATAACTCAAATGTAGGGAGAGTTTTCAAAAGCAAGTGGATGACTCAGAAAAACATACCATACCAGCACTCGGTATGCTGGTGTTGCCTACGAGACTGCAGAGAACATTTAGCATTGCTTTTAAGGAGGCCTGAGTCAATGTCAAAAGATGTGTATCACTTGGGTAAGAAATTGCTCTGCTGCATCGGTGACCCTTGTCTCACTCAGAGAAAGCAGGAGGTATTTGCTTTCCAGGGTGTCCTTTTTGGTATTGCTTCCACTAGGAAAGACATAACTAGACCCTTCAGGTTACCCAGCTTGTTGGGGGCACAGAGGTGCAGTGAAGGTTCAGATCAGCCCTTGCAAAAACTCTTGGGCTTCAGAAAATGATACAGTCTGTTGCTAAGCCCTGCAAAATAGCAGGGGAAAATTTGGTAGGTGTATCATACAGAATGGAACATTTGTGTACTTAATTCTCACCGGGGCAGTCTCCACTGTCTTCGGGGAAGGTGAACGAACATACCGAAATGTCTCTATAGTAATGAAAGAAAACTCATTGTGCCACTGGAGATTGAAGTTGCATGGCCCCGTGGGTAATAAATTGCTACTATTCAGGCTCATGAAAGCATCAAGGAAAGCTGATGCAGAGTACTCTAATGACCATTATAACTGACTGCAGTGAAAAAGACTATTATTTAAGTACATTTCAAAATGTACTGTAAATTGGGCAAAGGTACAGCTGTGCTTATGTGCCGAGACAGCCTCCGGTTTTATTCAGTCTGACAGACTTTGCTCTTTGAAATTTAGGTTTTATCTATGTGAGCTGAATGCTCTTCGTATTTATGGCTCCTGTTTGTAAGGGAAGCAGCAAAGCCGGAGAGAAGCAGTTGTGTTAACAGAGGTTCCAGCTGGACAGCACAGGCTTTGGGTGAAGGCAAGGCAGCTGAGGGGAGGGTCCAGCCACCACTCAGCATTGCACTGTGACACTTTACCATAAACAACTTCTTCTACTTTGCACCATGGAGTCAGTTTTTCTGAGTGAAACTCAGAGGGATCTTTGAGACCAAGCGATAATATTTCACAGACAACTACATTGCCATGCAGAACCAAGATCTTTGCTTTGTTTGACCTTCTGCACCAGACAGTCCAGACTGTCCTCTCTATTATGCATAAGCCAGGTTGACTGATGTATAATCCTACCCTACTTGTTAGGCTACTTGGTTTACAGAACCATTTGAGTGCTCATGTATACCTATCTGCTTGAAAATAAGGTAGGGCAAGCACAAAGTTTCTTTGCTGTGCCACATGGGTGGTGAAATTTGTGGCATATTGTCAGTCAGTATGATACACCCCTGCTTTGGGATTTCCTGCTTGAGGCAGGTCAAGAGCTCTTATCTTATGCTTCTTTTGGCTTGGTCCTTTGTTGCTGAGTTTGCCTTTGGCTGTTTGGGTCTTTTGGGTCTAGTTGGGTCTTTTTCTTGAGGGTAAGAGATGGTGTGCTACATATTCTTTTTTTTTTTTCTTTTTTTCTTCTGAAGAGACTCTTGTGGATATTGTGGAGTCATGCAATATGTCAATTTAAATCAATTTATCACCTGGCAGGTACATTGTGGTCAAATAACTGAAACAAGCAACTTGCAGTAAGCAAGCTGCCAGCAACATTCAGGCAGCCAGCAGTGTAACAAATCATCTGTGTGAGCCTCATATTCAGCACATGGGGTCAGACCTGTGCTTCCCAGGAACCAACCAGTTTGTTTGTGGTGTAGTAAATAAAGGTGGACATCTTGGCTAATGAATTAGCCATGGAGAAAATAGAGCACACAAATTACTGTCAACTGCTTATAATTGTGACCTTCCTAGAGAATAAAATGACTGAGTCAGGAGTAAAAAATTATCACATGGGATTTTGCCGTCATAATTTGGTAGTTGAATAAATTTCTAGTAATTGGTGGTAATCAGTCCAGTCTTTGTCAGTCTCAAATCAGTCTCAAAATGGAGACTTTTCTTTGAGTGAAGCCCACAAAAGCTAGCAGAAAGACAAGGGTCTAAAAGATAGAGTGGTTTTCTAAGGAGAGGTTCTATGAGCTGCACAAAGCTTGAGGTGAGGACATCACCCAAGTACTGATTGTGTCCAGAGCATTGCCAAGTAACTATAGAGAAAAAGGAATGGACTGAAAGTTTATACTCCCAATTGCTTCTGTTTCCAAAGATTATCCAGAAGCTGCACAGAAGTACCTCATTAACTCTCAACCTCTTGCTTCTCCTTCTTCTTCATATCTCTGAATAACAAGATCACTTAAGTCAGGAGTCAGATGATTAAAGTTGATTTTGACATTTACTAATAGTTCAATTTCTGTATTAAAGTCAAAGCTTGTATTAAAAAATCTACAAGAATGTGTTTTTTTTTTTTTTTTTTTTTTAATCATTGTCTCTGCACCACTCCTGAATCCATAAAAAATCAAGGAGGCAGCTGATGTTATGTTGGACATACAACATGTAAAAAAAGGGACCTGACCAAGCATTTCTCTTTCAAGGTTAGCGTCCTAAAGCATTTGTCTGATACTTTGTCTCTTTATGATCAGTTTTGAAACTACTCCAGAGCATGCTAGGTGAATGTCTTGGGCTAGCTGAGAGCACTTATATTTAGATATGAAGTTAAAGATCAAAAGTTTTGGTGAGTAGCAACTGCAGATCAAATAGGTGCTAAGTACTGTCAGCCTGGCCAGATTAGGCTCCTTCAGGCAGATAGCCAGCTGGGAATAGTAGTTTAGCTACATGACAGAGTTGTGCAGTGTTTGCACCAAACAAAATCTTTTGTCTGTACTCATTTCCGGCTTACAAAATAAACATCTGTCTCCATTACAGTTTAATAAAATCTCTGTCATTCAGAGACTTTTTCTTTAGGTATTTGGAGTACTCGGGCCGCATATTACCCAACTTGCCCAAAGGTCACTGATTCTTCTGGAGAATCAGTCTTTTTTACCCATACTGCTCACACTGTCTCATACTCTTACTCCATCCATCAGTTTCAAGTGGATTAAAATCAATTTGCACTGCGTTTTTTGCCATTTGGAGTAGGATGAGGGGAAATGGCCTCAAGCTGTGCCAGGGAAGACTTTGATTAGATATTAGGAGGAATTTCTTTACTGAGAGAGTGGCTAGGCACTGGAACAGGCTGCCCAGGGAGGTGGTGGAGTCAACATCCCTGGAGGTGTTCAAAAACCGAGTGGATGTGGCACTTGAGGCTATGGTCTAGTTGTTAGGGAGATGCTGGGAGGAAGGTTGGACTTGATGATCCTGGGGGTCCTTTCCAACCATGGTGATTCTATGATTCCTGTTAATGAAGTGCAGTCTGAACCCTCGGTTTCCCAAAGCAGAGTCCCAGACATAGAATCTCATAAAAATAAACAATTTAATAGAATGGTACAGCAGTAGGGGCAGCTGGGTGCTTCTGGAGAGGAACCCTGAACAAAGAAATCCCTGGGCATTCACACCCTTACAGACTATTGCAGCTGCCCTTCATGTGATTTTCATACACACTTTGTAATCACAGTGGTGATTCTGCCCTGAGATCCTCCAACACCTTCTCCTTCCTTATTCTCCTTTCCACTCTCTTTCCAGGCAGCAGGGCCTTATCTTGACTAGTTACAGCTGCTGTTGGTTGTAGCCTTGAAGCCTCCTTATCATTTGACTTCTTCTGGTTCTGGAGGCCCTGCATTGACTTAGTAGGTAAAGTTAAGTAAGCCCTAGCAGAAATTACTGCTTGCAGCCTAAGGTTTCAGCAAATCTAGCTACTCACACTAAGTAAAGCTAAGAAAACAACACAGTACAGCACAGAACATGTATCCCCAAATGATTAGTTCTATTTAAAGCTTATTTAAACTAAGCAACTAGTATCTCTCAACATGTTTTAACATCTGTCAGCTTGTGAATATATGTAGTGACTATGCTGGTAGGGTAGAGGCATGATTAGGCAAAATGAAAGTACAACTGAAAGGACAAGCTAATTATTAAAAGTATTGCCAGTACTCTGTGGCATTAAGATTTCAGAGCTGTGAGGAGTTTATATCAATGGATATTGTTTTATAAATTGTATTGTTGTTCTGTCCCGGTTAGAAGGCAGAATTGTGTCCCACCTCCCTTATCCCTCAGTTTCCCAGATAGAGAGGTAAATAAGAAAGGCAGGGGTAATGAAAACCTTGCACCAAACTGAAAATTAACAAAATGAAATATATTATTTAACAGGGAACAGAAAGGAAGAAGGGGTTTAACAGGGTACAGAAAGGAAGAAGGGTAGGGGTTTAACAGGGAAGGGGGGTTGTAGGAACAACAAGGCAAGGAAGATTAAACTTCCAAATATACAAAACCCAAATGCTGTGCTGAGGCTCCCCGGTGCTGGATTGAGATGGATTGAAGCTGGATGCACAATCCTTGGACGTGGATGGAGGCAGGGAATCAGTCTGTAGATCAGGCCCAGGTCTCCAAGATGGCCACAGCCACGTGTAGCACAGGGAGCAGCAGAGCAGCGTGTGCCCAGGTAGAAGGTCAAAGGAGCAAGAGGAAGAAGAGAGAGAGGCGTGCCTTTCTCCCCTTTTTATAGACCTTGGCAGGAAGTCCCGAAGACAGGAAAAAGGGGAGTGGGAATAGGACAGGTGTACGCCCCTTTCACTCAGGCTTGTACCTGGTTTAGGGTTTCAAATCTCCACCCACCAGGGGCAGCAGGTTTCAAACCATTACAATTGTTTATACTCATTCTGTGACCTGATTCTGGAGGAGAACAATTATCTTCCTACTTATTTGACAATAAAGTTCAAAGGAATCAAGAAGTACTTAAAATGTAGAATTACAAATAACTTTTTCTGAAATATCTGATATTGGTTAAATATATATCTTCTAGCTACGTTTAATTACATTTTCTTCCAAATAATATCCCTTGGTTTCAAGTATTAAGTCAGTTACTACAAATACACGGGCTCATTTAAACAGTTCTGAATACTGCAGTTTTGAAAGCTAACTTACGTAACATCTATAATGTCACATATTGTATGTTTTCAGGTAAAATGATTTATCTAAAATTTCACCATTTCTCTAAAATAATGGTAATAAAATAGAAGACCTTATTTGTGGTTTCAGGCCAGCCAGAGACTTGCAGTCAGCTGTAACATTAAAGCAGACAGGTGGCCATTGCATCTCTGTCAGGCGTACAGGCTGTTGTTCATTCCTCCCTGAGAAAGTGGGCTCCTTTGAAAAGTCTTTTCCCTTATGAATTCCCAGCCCCATGAAGGACTCAGAATTTAAATGGATCAAAATTAGCTGTGCTTGTTTTAAGAAAGGAGCTCAACCTTGTGTTACACAGGCTTGAATAATTCTGCTGAAACCAATGAGACTCTCTGAGGGTTTTAACTTGTTGCTGCTGAAGTAACTGGAAATTGGATTCAGGTCTGAAGGATTAGCAGCTCAGGCATCACTAGAACTGAGCGAAAGCTAAAAAGCTGTAAACATGGAAATCTTGAAGGACCATTTATACCATCTACCAAAGAGTGCTTTGGGCATTTCACTTTGGTGTTCCACACTGGAAGTGCACACCTCCTTCCTTTGATTATATAGAAAACCAGGCCAGCAACATTTAGCTTAAATACCAAACACACTTCATGTTTGCTTCTTGTGTAAACTTCTATTTTTTTCCACGTTTGTCATGGTAGAAGGAAGGCACGCAGATAGGAGGATGACATCTTTCTGAAGAAGACACATAAACTGAGTGGAACCCTGGTTAGGATAAATGACACAGTGAAGCTCCCATTCACAGCTGGAGCCATCTGGACTGCCTCCGAGACCAGCTAGTCCCCCCAGTCATGCAGAGTCACTTTGGCACGAGGCTGACTTCCAGGTGAGGAGCTGAGCATCGCAGATAAATACAACTACCTCCGGTTTCAAATGCTGGGGGATTGAAAGGTCCAGAAGGCTAAAGTGACAGTCATGCAAGGATCATTCAGTCCAGGCAGGGTCACATGCTGTTGGTTCAAAACAAGTAATTTATGTACCAAGACTACTCGTGTCATTTTTTCCAAGCACAGACAGCAGTGAAGACTGAAAATGTGAAAAATAAAATACCAGTGGGCAGATGCTAGACATGAAAGTGAGACAGTTTGGGATAAGGTAGCATATTCCTGAAATTGTCACTGCTCATGATTTGACAGCGGTACAAAGGAAATAATTTGCCCAGTTTTGAAATATGCATCCGAACGTCTGTTCCATTAAACACACATCAGTATGTTGCCACCTGTTCCAGTCATGCTTGATAATGAATGGTATGCAGAGATAATACACCTGCCTGGCCTTGTAAATGTTCTGCAGGGAAATATCAAAATTAGGTACTGTAAGTCAAATTTGGATGGATAGTTCTGTTACAGTCAATTTTAAATCCAGTGCCCTTAATTACTTTGTTGCCTGAATTGGAAACCCTCAAATAATGAGGGTGGGGAATAAAGCTTCTTGACTGTTAAGAGCCAAGGAATATAATTTTGTCGCAAGGTCCATCAGTTACCCACAGGTGACAGCAAATCCCCATGTAGATCAATCAGAGAGGTAGTAGAAAATGAAAGTAAGGTTTGGCACACACACTATTTAAAGATATTAAAGCTGATGTCGCCATAACTAAAGATCAAACAAGCGAGGCTGCCATTGAGATCCCACTGAAATCAGTAGGAGTCTTCCATTTGCCTTGCAGGACTGTGGAGCAGGCCTTGATGTAGATATTAAAAAAAAATTATGAAAGAAAAGACACCAATTAAGACCCGGAAAGGGGCTAACTTTAAGCATGTACTAATGCCTTTGATGTATGTGCTTAAGTACTTTGAGCACCAGCTTATCTTTTGGCTAAAAGCTGGGGTTCTTTTAATAGCTTCCAAAAACCTTTGTCTGAGGTAACTTCACTCTCCCATCCATGCTGAGCTGCAGCGAGCGTATGCTGTGCTTTAAACCTTGGGGTGGAAATTTCTGCCTAGGAAGTTTTCCTGCCTAAATATTTAAGAAATTGAAGCTATAGGTGTCTCTGCTAGAAAAACTGTGAAGTGCTGTAAATCAGCAAGAACCAAGAGGATAATATGCACATCTCAGGCACTGATTTCTTCCCGTTGGGCTCTTACATGTTGATGACTCTGTGAAGAATCACTGCCAAACGAGTTTGTTCCAAATGGGCTCTTGGACTGTTATCCCACCATGGCATTTCATTACCTATCATGTTAAAAGAGAGATGAATCATTATAAAGGGCTTACTGTGCTTCCAGATTTCCCAATTTATCAAGCTCAGATATGACTTTCCCGGGTAGGAGCTCTGTGCAACTAAAAAACACCTCTTCCTTCTTCTATTACTGTTCTATTTGAGAAACAAGAATTTACAGCCGTCTGCATTTACTTGCTGCCTGCAAGTCAGTCAGCCATTCTTTGGCCCCTAATTAGCTGGCAGGTACAAAGTTTACGTGTCCATCAGAAATCAGGTGCATGCTATATAACAGGTAGATCAAATGCTTTGTATATCACATTTACTCAGCACACAATGCAAGCATATACAATAAAATAAAAGCAAATGCAAGTGAATCAAGGCTGGACAGAAAGAGCCAGGTTTTAGAACTAGCTAATATTCCTTTTGCAAGCTTCTCCCATCAACAAGCTGTCACTGGACAGCAAGATAGTAAGATCATGCCTCTAGATATTTCATCTCGGAGCTGCTCTGATCTGACCAAAAGCTGGCTGTGAGCCACATCACTGAAATCCAGCTGCTGATGCAACTTTCTTGGAAGTTCAAGGATCATCACTTCTGGATTCAGGAAACTATTACTCATTGTTTGGGTTGTTAAACTTTGCATAGCAGACAAATACTAGGATAATTACACAGGGAGGTTCTCATACCCTGTAACTTAGGAGCTAATTTAGGTACCCCAAGTTACTTAGAGAGTCTGCAAAGAAACACTGATTCCCTTGAGGGAGGATTCAAAGCTTCAAAATTAAATATCTATGAGAGTTTAAAACAGCTGATGTGAACATACCAGCTGCACTGTACGGTTTGTAATTCCCCTTGTACTGTAACAGGTCATGACATTTCTCCCAACCTCCTTGTATAAAACCATTGTGTGATCTTGCAGAAGTCTGCTGGACTTCTATTGCACTCCACAGTGCCAGGAGGAAGTTTTGCCTGGTCCCCCTAGGTCATCTTTTGGTAGCAGGGGAACTCTACTATAGGCATGTGATAGGGCATTTATAAAATATGACTGCACATTTGATGCCTGTGTTCCCAGGTGAAGATATAGTACTGGGTTCATATAAAATGCCTCTGTCAGTGAGTGCTTGAACTGTTGCATGCTCCTGAGGAGTCTGATGCATTATTAATACAGTTCCTCATTCTAAGCTCTGGTTTATGACGCTACTATGAACAATGTGTGTACTACATGTCTCTCACCCATAACATCATCCCATGAGTCTGAGCTGAAACGAGGTGTGACATGTGTGAAGAAGAAAAAAGCATCCAGCAATGTTAACCCCCGCCTTGTACTCAGCTCTTGAAAGGCCTGATCAGACCAATCCTTTCTGACAGATGCCAATGAGAGAATAGTCATTAGGTGCAAAGTTGTCAGACAGGAAGCTTTCTGTCACATAAACAGTCTTCATGAATACATGTAAGATGTAGAATCATAAAAAGAGAGCTGGAAGGGACCTCAGCCACAGCAGGCCAGATGGCCTGATGGACGTATCTCTAACTTCTTCTTTAAGAACCCTACATACGGGCCTTCCACAAGTGGGTTATTCTTCAGCTTTACTGCCCTTAACCAAACCAACATGCTTCCTAATGCCTTGCCAGAGTCTTTTTTTGCTGCAGGTAAAGCCCACTGATTTTTGTCTTATTCATCATGGATGCAGAAAACGGTCGGCTCCTGTGTTTGCAGCAGCCTTTTATGTGTTTGAAAACTATTACCGTGTCCCTGCTTCATTTTCTTTCCCATAGATTGCACAGAACCAATTAGTTCAATCTTTCATTGCAGGTCATGTTTTCTAGTTCTCTGATAATTCTTACACTGAATAACAAGAACTTTGTGAAAGGAAAAAGGAATAAAAATGATTGTACTAGTTATTGTTATTATTAAAATTAATGATTCAATCACAATACATTTTATTTAGGTTACTGCTAATCTAACTTTACCTTTAATGCTTAATAATGTGTACACAGACATATCCCTATGGATTGTGCTTCTGTATTATGTTAGCTCACAGTCTTTGTGAGTTGTATTTCAGGAAATACAAAAAGCCTACAAGCCAAATAGACATGCTCTCAGGGCTAAGAAATACAGACATCTTGTGTTTCTTACTATATGGTAGTTAATGCTCCACTAATAAGAACAGGTACTTGTCTGAAATTGTGTATTTGCTACCAGTGCACAAGTCCACAGCAGTCTGGCTTTAGCTAGATTGTCCTTCCTTGTCCTGTTGGGCATAGCCTCAATCTCCTTTAAGAAGTGTGTTCTTCATTTTCACTCAAAATCTGTAAGAAAAAAAGGGAGGATAAAAGCTGCTAAAAAGTCATACAGTTTTGGGGAGAGAGGAACAAAACCAGAGGAGGGAAAAAAGGAGGAACAAAAGAAGCTCACTCGAAAAAAAATGGAGAGCAAAGAACATCCACTAAAGACAAAAGAAAGGCTGGCATCAAAGAGGTTTTCAGCCTCAGAAAGCATCCCAGCAGACAGGCACTTCAGGTGATATCACCACCAAATCCCCTCTGTAGAGAGAAAAACTCTTGTAGGACATGCCACTGGTGTAGGGGTTAGGAGGAAAAGTGTGATTTTACAAGACTGAACTTCAGAGGGATTCTTTGAGCACCAGGATTCAAGATGTTTTCCAGTTACTGCGTGAAGCTCAGTGGCCTGTTTTGCCTTTTGGGTTTATTTTTTTGATTTACCTGTTATTTTTTGACTCTTGCTTCACTGAGCTACTAATTAAAAAAGACTTAGCTTTTAACATAAGGTATAATGACTTTGGACCTTGCTTACAGAGAAACATGTTCTCTGCAAAAAGCTTTTATTTTTATATAAGAATAGAATGTCTCTGCTGGAATACCCTTTTGAGGGAGTCACTACAAAAGAAATGAGATAGGATCAGAATTTTATGGGCTGCTGTAGTTCCTTATTTCCCCCATAAAATAAATTATGCATTAATATCTTTGAGATCCCTGGGTCATCTAACTCCTAATATCCCCCAAAGGATGCTCAGCATCCTAATGCACCCAACAATGATGTCATATCTGTGAATCGCTGCCACCACAATCAATTATGCATCATGTCATGCATGTGCTCTCTTTTGGTAAGCGGTGGCCTTGCCGCTGCAAAAGCACTGTTTGGAGGACCCATCTTTCCCTTTGGGGAAGTGAATGCCTTTGGCTTTGCACTTGCAGCAGCCTGGGGATCCAAAAGCAACCCCCCCCGACAGCTCGCAGCATCCCCAGGAGCAGAGCAGGGCAGCTCTCAGCAAGTCCAGCACATCCCATGGGCACCTCGAGCTTCTCACTCCAGCCTCTCCCCTCCAGGGCCAATCCGCCTGCGAGCAGAACCACAGCAAACAGGACAGGATTCCGTTTACCTGGAGCTGTTCAGAGGGCAGGAGCTCATGGTTTCCAAGCTTAGTTCTTCGGGCCATTTATGAGGCTGTCGTTAGGCTGGTGGGTTATAATGGTAAAAAAGCCAACGAGCTCTGCCAGCTGCAGAAGTAAAGGAACAACTTTCCAGCAGATTTGTTTCTGCTGCTTGAGTGACTTTTAAAACTGATCTACAAGACGGTAGTTCAGCTTCAGCTATTAATTGCTTCTTCAGTTATAACTAACCCCATGACATAGCAAATGAGCCCGTTTTTCCCTCACAGCCCTCCTCCCATGGCGGGTTTGATCATAACACGTGGGGTGCTGTACACGATTTAAAAGTTAGAGCATCAGAAGAGCATTGGCAAATAATGTGGTTGCTTGAGCCTGGCCCATAGCTCTGCCAGTGGCTGTTCCATGAAAATGGAAGAAACTAATTTATTTAGGATGCCTCCACTCCTCTCTCAGATTTGACTGTTGGAAAATCATGGCGAGGGGAATGGCAATGAAAGCAGACATGCACAGACTGGCATGCTTTCATAAGAAACCAAGTTAGAAGAATGTGCTTAAAGTATCTTCAGGTACTGCACTGACCTTGAGCTCTCTCACTTCATTAATTTTGTGATTTTATCACCACATTTTCCAATTAAAAAAAATACTCTTCCCCCTCCCTTCATAAAAATTCATGTCCCCCCCTGCTCACACCTCACAGATCTCCCCCTTTCTTTCAGCTCTCATAATCCTTGGTGTGATGGTGGGTAGGGAAATGTTTTCAGATAAAAGTCTGATATTTTAATTTTTATAACCTCCTTGAGCAGGGAGGTTTGTGTGGGATGGAGATTAATGAAAGTAACGTACAATGCGCCCCTGTCACCAGGTTGAGTTAGAAAGCAGATAACCCTCAGGGAGGGAAATGGTTCAAAAGGGGAATAAGTAATAACACGTTTTAATTTTTCATGCATCCCTACCCATTCTTTAATGGAAGGAGAACCCAAACTGTGAGCAAAGAGAAGATGAAAAAGAAATAGCAGCCTTAGTCTTTGGATGGGCAAATACAGGAGAGGGGGTCTGGAAGGGCCCTGCCGGCAGCAGTAATTGGGACCGACCCAGGGCATGCTGCAACAAGGGGAAGTTTCTCTGCACATTTTTATCATCTATCCTAAAGGAGCCCAGCAAGCTGCACAGCCCCATAATCCCCAAATCCGTGTGGTGCCCTCTGTGGTGACTAGCTGAAGCAGAAGGGGAAGGAGAGAAGGCGGTGGGGCAGAGCCCTGAGCACCACTTGAAGGGATAGCAGGTCACTGTGAGGCACCAGGGGCTATGAATTTGGCCCAGAAAATACCCTGCCAGGGCTGCAGGTGCTTGGTCACAGCTTGGCATCTCTCCTGGCTGGCAGGAGATTCCTTGCTCCCTGGGCATGCCTTCACTCGCCATGTAGCATTCAGCTGGGGATTGCCTTGAGCCCGAAAAGGTGCTAAGGAACCTATTCGTTTTTCTCTCATCCCTAGGGTTTGCCAGGAGGCACTGAGCCCATGGCACAACTGGGTCCTGCAGCAGAAAGCTGCCCCCAAATACTTGCACAGTCAAAGCCTTTCCTGAGGCACAGAGGTACCTGCTGCTAGTTAGTGCTGCATGTCCCAGTAAATGTACCCCAGGAGTCCATCCCTGGCAAAGTGCCCGGAGTACTTTTACCCAAGCAGGGCAGGGCAGGAGAGGTGTAGGAAGGCTGAGAAGTGTCTTCAGAGCAGCTGCAAACACAGCTGCCTCATCCCCCTCTCCCCCCATCTACTCTATCACAGACTTTCTTGAAGGTGGCCACCAATAAGAGATGGTTTAGATGTGGCCAGAGGGATGAAGATTTAGCTCCTTCCTAGGGTTTTAACCACAAAGCTTGATCTCTCTCTTAGTAGCTGCCCTTGCCCTTATACTTTGATCAGACTTGGATATACCTCTAATACATTTTATTACTTGGCTTACTTTTTAACTCTTTGAGTATAGCTGTCAGCCTTTACTAATCTCCCATCCTCTCACTCAAATTGTATTACATTGAGAAATTACTAAAATGGCTGAAGGAGTCATGGATAAATAGCTCGCTCCTTGGCTTTTCATCTTGTGAAATAAGCTTCTAAAAATTGTTTCTGAAGTGTTTCCTGCGTGACAACAATGCACTGTCAAATGGCTTGAGAACCTACTCCAAATACTTTCTGAATGAGTATGTAGCTGAAGAGAGCTGATAGAATGAGGGGAGGAAAAAAAGGCTGCCTGGAAGCATGGAAGAGACAGTGAATGATTAAAAACATGCAAATACAGTACATACACTACATAACAAAAATGCTAAACTTCAGTAAGAGAGGAAAATTATGGCCTTGCATGGGACAGCTTGAAGGCTGAAGTGACTTGATTGAACTTGAAGTGACTCCTGTCACTTTTTGCATGAGGAAGAATGCCCAAGAATATTACTTGCAGAAGTAAAAGCAACTCCATTGCACCCAGTGGATCTGGAATCCTGAGAGAGAGGACAACTTTTAGAAAGTGATGGGGACCACTTCTAAAAACAGCACTGAATATGACTAAGAGTTATCGAGTAGGTCAGACAATCTGTCAATCATTCCCTGTTACCCTGAATTATGAGCTCGTGTGAGCCTTTCAGTTTCCAAAAGGTTCACACAGCAGTCCATTTGTCAGCCCTGTCAACTCAGAAGCTTGTTGTTGTCCTCTTAACAGACCAGATCTGTGCAACCAACTCCATATACATTTGGTGATGGTTACCCCCAAGACTGCTTGCCCTCCCAGCCAGGTGGCAGGTCTGTCCTTGAGTCTCAGCTCCCTGCCTGCAGTTTCACTCTGGGTACAGCTTGGACAAGTCTTCACATCTTGTGTTGTGCTTTCTTACTTGTAACATAACTTGTACACACACGTCAACCCCCTCTTTACCTGTCTACTTGGTGTTCCGTTGACCTTGTGTGTTTAGTTTGCTAAATCTGTGGCTGAGCTTGGGCAATAACAGCCTAACCAGAAAGCTCAAGAAACTGTATATAAAAAATCAGACCAAATATTCAACTCATTTCACGTCCTAATAAACAAAAGCAACACCTATGCTACTGACCCATATTACATTTATGCTGTTTTGCCACCAGCTTTTTTCAGCATCAGAGATTCAGTGTCAGAACAGACACTTAGGCTGGCAAGACAGCATCTCATTTGGAAATGCTGCCAGGTTCTGGGTTCCCCTAAGACATCTTGAAACTCTCCCTTATATCTCAAATATGACACAATCAAAGAACTTGTCTCACGGTAGCAGATGTTTTCCTGACTATGTGTTTTTGATGGAAGCTTCTGCTCTGCTCAACTGTAATCCTTTGGTTGTAGCCAGGTTTGAGGATTTATCTGCTTTGTAACAACACAGGAGGTTATTTAAGTTCTCATGCGTAGGTACCAAAACAGTGTCTGCTGTGACTACTGGCTACCACGATATGCATTGCATAACCCAAACTATCTCCACCTTAGCTCTGGTAATGCTGTCCCTGCTCTTCCTCCCCACGGCTGTTCCCTAGCTGCACTCTTCTCATGGCTGGAAATCTTTTTCCTGATTTGCAGCCCAAGTTTACTCATAGGAAGGCTGTGCCTGTTTCTTTTTGTCAGCTTTGTGCATCACCTTTCACAGTTTTTCTGCTTCCCTGGTGCTTGACCAGGGGACGTACTGACGGAGGGCAATGGGATCTCGCTCTGGCTTTGTTCTGCTCCCCTTTGAGCGTCTGCATCCCGCACCTGCTTCTGCTGCTTCCAGACGCCCGGGGCCGGAGGGCCGCACCGCCGGCCGTGGGTGCGGGGCGGCGGGTCGCTAGGGGTCAGTGTTGGACGCG